>NC_044504.1:16758340-17020840 GCF_902362185.1 Chanos chanos | reverse complement strand
AAAAAAAAAGAAGTTTTTCCTATGGAACAAAGTAAACATGAGGTGAAAAGAGGGGGAAAAAAACAGGAAGAGAAGTCTCGGTGTTGAGCCAAACTCTTTTCTATCTCTGGTGCCTACGTGAGCAGTGTCATACCAGCTATTCTTGTAGGTTTGTTAATTGTTTGTCACCCACCAGGTGCCATCTGTCTGAGTCCCATAGTCCCAGAGCCATGTGCGGAGGCCTGCCTCGTGCTCGCACGTCACTGACCTCCATCTCGATGCTCCTCTGCTCAACAAACCACTCTCCAACTTCTCCTCCATCTCCTTCACAATCCACATGGAGGAGCAACACCTTTCGTGAACACATCTCAGTGACCTAAACTCTCTCAGCGCTTAAAAGAAACAGTTAAAAAAATATGTGTGAATGTTTTTCTTTTTTTTCTTTTTGAAAAAAAAAAAAAGAAAAACAAAAGGCAAAATCTCATGTTCAGTACTAATCACTTCGACACAAAAAAGTCCTGTTGAAATGACAGCTCAGAGTTTTATAAATTTTATGAGAGAAGTGAACTGAATCACAATCTACTCCTCAATCATCAGAGTAAATAAGACTCAAATGAGGTAAGTGGATGTTACATGTGGTGCAGTGTTAACTGCTGTGTTTGTTCACTCCCAGGGTGACGGTCTTGGGCAAACGGGTCACCTTCACACGTATGTCGCATCAGTCTGGTTCTGCACAGTGAGAAATGAGAGGTGCCGCACTGGGACTGTCGTGGGGAGGAGTGTGTGGCGGAGCCTGTGTAGACACAGCCCAACAGGCCTAAGAGTCCTGGGGCCCTCTAGGTCACCTTCACTTGTCCAGCAAGCAGGAGTAGAGCAGATCTCCATGGTGATGGAATAGAGCAGATCTCCATGGTGATGGAGGAAATGAGCAATCACGGGAGAAGTTCTAAATACCTTCTAGTATTTACTGTGAAGAGTAAGCCTAAATTGAATTTGTCTTTAAAGTTCTTTAAAGTACAGGCTGATAGATTAATCTCGCTGAATTAATTGGATTGCCTTGTTAAACAACTGATCAATCCTATTGTTTTAATTAATTTATATTTTTCAACTGAAACGACTGAAGACATCAAATTCTCTGTGTTTATATAGTGTATATGGCAGCTAAAACTTCACGCATAGATGCCCCAAATAAGGCAGATTGCTGCTGACATATTTGTGTTGATTAAAATGTACCTCCACCAGAGTGATGTGTGTGTTACTTTTTTCAAAAAAGTATTACCATGACAACCACAGACAAAACACATGACATATCTTACCAATATTACATAAAGAAAATTACAATAAGGATTGATTTGCTGTGAGCCTTGTCTCAGTAAGATTGGCAAATCCAACTCTAAGCGACTGCATGCGTATCAGGAGGTGAGAAGTCAGGAGTGAGAGCCTGCTCTTTCAAACTGGTGGCAAAGGTGTGAAAAGGCCTGAAAATGCAAACACAAGAAACAGGGATGCCATTGTAGAAGGGCATATATGTACATGTGTGTTAGCAAATGTGTTTACTGTCACTGGTTGGACTGATGGAGTCTAAGCATCTCCTCAGTGGAACTTAAGGAACTTAACTCATAAAAGGTAGCATGACTTGATTTAATTCATTCCATTTTTCTTTTTTTTCACTTTTTATCCTTTTGTTGCCCTTTTGGTTGGGAGGACTGGAGATGTAGATTAGGTGTTGAATGACAGATATCTCAAAGCATCTTTTCCATTAAACACATTCTGTCTTCCATTAATGTTCTGTTCTGTTGTTTTGAAGGAAAATATTAGCAAGCCAGAGAGAACATGTTCTGCTACACTTAATGGATAATAGCATAGGAGCTTTTGATTTGAGCTGCTCTTGGCAGTTCAAATAGTGAACATCTAATGTTTTGCACCAAGTTTTTTGTTTGGTTTTTTTTGTTAGCATTTTATAGCAGCTTAAAGATATTGAGGTTCATAAACCTCTGGAATTTTTGAGCCACATACTATGTATTTGACTGTCCCTTAAAGCTAACACCCTTAAATCTAAGCTCTGTTGCTCTGATTTGTGCTAGAAATGTGGTGTGTCATGGCAGTGGATTATGATGATGTATGGGGCTGTGTGGTATGAGTCATTTTGCTTTTCATTGCTTAAACAAAACCATTTTACACTTAGGGACAAAGAGCTCCGCTGAAAACTGCACTTTATGGATAAGATGGAGGGCAATGTGTCGTTTATCTTAAGGGCATTAAATCATTGATTAACAAGTCATGCGGCTGTAAGCACCCTACACAAAAGAGTTAGTCAGACTGGAGATTGTGCCCGTGGCAAGACACTGGGCACATGATCAAGTCATTAGCCTGTCTTTTGTTAGCACTGCCTTGTCATAGTAAGCTACTGAAACCTACAGAAGTTTGCTCTGAACAATCATACGCTGAGCTTTTGCCAGTTCAGTGGTCTTAGCTTCAGCCAGCAAAGGTGTGCATGTTATCCATTAATTGTACATGTGATTTTTCTCCTTCTATAGACAATGTTTTCCCTTAAGCAATCAAAAACCAAGTATGTTAAGACCAAACAGGCCAAGTTCTGGCAAACATGCCAGAATTCCACAAAGGTATTCACTATTGCGGTATTAAGTTATAATCCTGTTTGAGACCAACACTATTGTTTTGCTCTTTTCATTTTATAATTATAATGAACGTTTCCAGAAGATTCTGGTGCTTTCATACCCTTCCTTGTGAGTCACACAAGTTCCAAATCTCTTTTAAGGTCTGGTAAAGATGCTGGCAGGTTAGGACAGAAATGATTATCAACTCCAGATCCCTTTAGCCAGCTTTCCAGTAACACTCCTTCAGAAAAACGTGGCGGAATGTGCCAGAGAATGTAAGCCAATAGGCTCTAGAAATTAATTCCAGCAATGGGGCCACGCAAAAGGTCCAGTTTCAGTTTGCCTCAGGCTCCAGCTGAGAATGCCTCTCACATTTGTTTGTACTGCAGACTGGAAATGATGTCAGAAGGAGGTCCTCTCGCTTCCATGTGCGGACTTTGGCACACCTGAGAGAAAAGCGATGCATACGGAGCCAAAAGACAAGCCTCTGGTGCCATCCCTGCTTTCAGGATCTGTCTCCGCTCTTAAGAACATATGAGAACTCTTAAGAGAGTCTGTCTCCTCTCGGTTTGCAATAACCTCTGAACAATAACATTTACTTAGAGAGAAAACTTTGTCTAATTCCACATTTAATTATTTCATGCTGTTTAGATGAAATTATTAGCATATGTGAAGTGTTGGAACAGAACATCATCAGTGTTGTAATGGAAGATGCTTACTTAGGATCCGGAAATTGCTGTGGTTCACAGAGTCTGTTGCATAAAAAGCTTTCATATAGCCATCAATCAGAACCACTAACAACAAAACTTAACATGACATTTATTGCACATCATCTTGAATGTCTTTGAGCACCTCTGTGAGTTGTGTATCATTTAGAAAAATGCTACTGCACATATGATAAAAGACAGCTACAATACTAATTAATGTGTCATAAAAACAATAAATGCTGTTGCTGAAGTTTGGAATTCATCTGTGTGTTGAAGGTATTTAAGAAAAACCTGAAAAATCAATGCAATATGTTGTGACCTTCACTGCAATTAAAGGTGCAAATTGCTTGTAATTTCACAATATTTTGTAGGACACGCTTTTCTTTGGTATAGTCACAGTGTATCTCACTGCAGAAACAAATGATAATTTGATTATCAGGGAATCAAATCATAACACATTAAAGACTACTTTCCAAAAATAATTCCCAGAAGTCAACAGATCAAAATCCATGGTGTTGTAATGCTTCAGAAATCTATGGATTCAACCTGACCTTTTAAATGCATATTCTTGTTGACTTGGTGTTGTGAGTAAGGAGTTGACCTTGACCTTGGTGTTTTTACTGTCCTTTTAGACGATAACTCTTAGTGCAATTCAATGATGAATTATTATATGTGATATTTCATTAAGGGAAAAAACAACTACTGTACTTTAAGATGTTTGGAGGCTTGTTCAATAAAGCCATAATGCCATGATTTACTAACAATTGGAAAGATGAAATTAGTTTGGCCGTAATAAGATACACCCAAAATATTTTATGCAGCTATTGTGCTGGTCGATTATTACGGAAAGATATCATTCATGTATTTGAACTGAACATGGATCTTGCCCTAGGAGACTGGAGACATGTCGGCCCCATAAACACTGTTACTATTAAACTGCGTTCCATTGCCAGGCTTCTTTATTTGCAAAATCTATAGCCACACATTTACTGGAAACAGACGTGAAGGAACCATAGGAGAGGACCTTGTACAAATTTTGCTTCTGTTTACTTTGCTTTCTCCTCCACTTTTTTTTTCTTTTTCAAACTTCATAAAATTACCAAATGGTACATTGCCAAAAGATTTGCCTGGTTTTAAATGTGACAAGTATTACACATTTAACATGATCCTGTTTAATGCTTCACAATGGCATTAAACAGGATCATGTTACAAACATAACAGCTGGACCGACTGGACTGCAGTTGAGGCAAACAGTGAACAGTTTCAATAGAACACTGCTGCTGCAGCTTCGCTCCTGTGAGTCCGACAAGAGTTAGGAGGTTGTGGTGTAAGGCGAGGCCACAAGGGGGGGATTAAACCAATTTTTGAAAAACAGCTTAAAAGCTTTCCCTCTCAGGTTAGAGATACCCTGGAGAGCCCCCTCAGCCTCTGGAGTGATGCTGGTGACAGGCAGGAAAAGCAGGGGCATTTGTGGTTAGCACTGCTGCATATTCGACTACCGTGGGTGGGCCATAGAAAAAGGAAGAGGGGTTCTGGTACCGTTCGTGTGCCTGCTGTGTTTGGATAAGGCTGGAGAAACGTGTGGGGGAGTCAGCGTGAGGTATCACACCTGGTGGAAAAAGACAACCAAAAGCTAGCCCCAACGCCACAAGGCTGGCTCCACAGAGTCTAGGACGTCCATCTGGAATGGATATCAAGAGACAGAGACTTTCTGTTTTAGGGCAGCTCTCTACCTTTGCTGTTTTGAAAATTGAAAAGGCAAAACAGACACCGAGTATACACTTCAGAGAAAGCATATCTAGAACTACAAAAAAAAAAATGCAACAATGGTCTACACAGAGAAATGTAGCATCTTTGTCTGTTTATCATCTGCCACAGTTGTTCAGTTTTTCTGTCATGTTTCAGTCACACATATAAAACTGTCTGAAGAAATTACCAAAAAAAAAAAAAAAGACCAAATTACCATACTTGAATACGAATTTTTTTTTTTTTTCATACATGAAACTAGCATCTTTCTCTCCACCTTGCACACTTGAGGGTTTAGCAATGCTTGAAGTTACAGACTGTAGCTCTCTAAATACATATTCTGAACCATTCCTGTTTGTTTGTCCGGTGGCAGGTGCAGGCAGGCCTGAGGGGGTAAACAGTTTTGGAGCTGTGGATAGGGGCAGTTCTGTGTCGCACTGTACAGTGAAGTTCCGCTCCTCTGTTTGTGTACACAGAACTGCTCAACAGCACAAATAATCGTATACTTGTGGGAGGATTTCATTGCGCACATACATGAGGTCAGAGCGGGTTGAGTTGGTGACAGCTTTGTTAAGATATTCAGACAGAGCTCTGTGCTTTGAGGGCTTCCCTCCCTTCTCACACTCCCTTGCAGCCTTTCGTCTGCTGCATTGAAAATCTCCACATGACACGGATTTGAAGTTCACAGGTCTATTCTTGCCATGCTAGATATCTCTCCACAACAGGGTCACATTCCTACCTCGTTTTTGTGAGGAGGTAGGGGCTTTTTCTTGACAGAACGACAAGCCACTATGATGATGTGAACTTATGTTGCAATCCTTAAGTGTTCTCCTCTTCTTAATTTTATTTTTATTGTTATTTTAATATACTTATGTTTTTCTTAAGAGCTCATTTTTACTCTGTGGTCTAAAGTGGTGTTCTAAAACCGGTTAGAACACAGCAAAGAGAGTCTTAATTAGAATTTCAGACATGATCTTAGTATTATGTCCACAAAGAGATTTTTTCTCTTATGTAGCAAGTCAAAGGGAGCGTCCTCAGAAATGTATGCCCTGCCCCCCAAAAATCTTTAGAATGTTTTTTACATTCTGTCCTGTCATAGAATTAGCTGTCATTTTACTTACATACAAACTGCAAAATACATACAAACCGTTTCCATAGTTTCTTTTCCACATCTAAAAATGATGAGGACACATTGTTCAGAGCCACACAGCATGGAAAATGTATATGAGATATATTTTAAGACGTAAGGAGGGGGGGGGGGGTGGAGTGTGGGGGATGGGGGTACCGTTATGGAATTGACTTTGACTCATGATACACACTTAAATTCTCAGTCTTCCATGATACGATCTGCTGCTTCCATTACGATGAGAGGAAACAAAATAAAATGCCCAAAATGTTTCAATGTTTCAACTTTTTCATTCTGATCAATAAACATTCAGTACTGCTATAACACTAGCTTTTTGTTCCAGTAACTGCCAGTGAGACATGCATTATTGGCTGTATTGTATTTTTCTCTTACCTAGGCTCCCAAAATTCTACCTAACAAAGCCAAAATTCAATCAGATTGAGAACAGACCCTACAAAGGAAGCTGATTACAGTTGGATAGTAAAAGCCTGCATCAATTGCTTCTCCTGTATTGTTATTTTTGACTAAGAAGAAGCGGAAGAAGAAGAAGAAGAAGAAGAAGAAGAAGAAGAATACATCATTTAATGTCAGTAAATATGTAATTTCATATAAAACGCATGCATGCCCAATCATTTGTGACCAAAAAAGACCTGTTTGTAAATAAAAGTGACAAGTTCTGTTTCATCGCCATAAAACCTTTTAAACTCTTACGTTGTCAAGAAAAGATAACAAAGTTAATGCTGTACTTTTTCCCTCCACTTGATGGTGCAGCTGATGAAAGTCTAAACAGTTATGGATGGCATCAGGATAAGCAGACACATGCCATCTCTGTGCAGCTGTCTGTACAGAACTGCAAATGATTCAGTGTTTGAGTTCTACTTTGTAAAAAAAAAAAAAATCTTTTGTTGTCATGTGGTGTTGTGCTCTTTTTAATTGCTTTTATTTAAGTGGTGACATGGGCGCCATTGGTCTGTCACTCTGATTTTGCTTTTATTCCCGTCACAATTTTTTGAAACCGACAAATTTAATAGTCTGTGAAATCTGTCCATCTCCATAAAACTGAAGGGAGAGTAATCAGTATGGAAATATAATAATTTTCAGGATTAAGGGCAAGAAATCAACATGCATGTAAACCTACTGTGTGTTTGAAATGAGTAAACATCCTTAACAAATAATGATTCATAATTAGGTTTACTTTAGTCTTACATGACCAGATGTAAATTTGCATTTTAGTTGACTTTGAGTGTGTGTTTGGTATTTGTGGGTTGGCTGTAATCTAATACAGTTGTCGCATCACACATGCCGCATACATTATACTAAAATGGCCCCATTTCACATTCAATACATGCTATTTAAAGTTTTTACCAAACCAAACATTCCTTTCAAACAGCAAGAGCCAGTGTTTTTATTTATTTATTTTTGTCATGTATGTGAACTATATATGTCACGTGTGTGCGTGTGTGTGTGTGCACGTGTGTGTGTGTGTGTGTGTGTGTGCACGTGTGCGTGTGTGTGTGTTTGTGTGTGTGTGTGTTTGTGTTTGTGCTTGTGTTTGTGTTTATGGAAGGGTCAGAAAGAGAAAGAAATGATAGACATAAATAAAAATGGCCTCCCTTATTTGTTTGAAAACAGTTTGATAATGCTGTTGTGTCCAGTGTCCTTGTTACCATTACAATTAAACTCTCTCAGTGCAGTTACACTACCTAGTTTATACTTTAATTTAACATTTAAATTTTCTCACTAGAGTTATGTGGTTTGTTCACTGAAGTCACATTTGAATTCTCTCAGACCAACTACACTTTAACTCACATACAGTATCTTCTCACAGTTAAACTAAACCCGTGCCGTTCTTTCCTGTCACATGACTGTGTGGCAGTGACCCAGGATGGCCTGTGTGACACTCCGTGCGAGTATCTTGACATGAATCAGTACAACTCTTATAGTGGTCACTGAGGGTGCCCGGCCCAGCTCAGCAGAGCTGTGTACAGAAGGAATGATCATACTGAGCATCAGACAGCAAACACAGAGAACAGCAGGACCCTCCATAGGTCTGTGAAGAATAATTTATTAAGAAATTCTATCCAATTTAATGAATAAAAAATCCAAACATTTATATGATTTGTAAGTTTTCTGAATTCATGTGTATTTATGGTTCTGTTAGTGAGACCATGGGAAAATAGTTGTAGTTGTTTAATTTGGGTAAGGCAAAATCTTACAGTAGCATTTGTTTGTCTGTTGGAATAATGTTCACATATTGGTTTAATTTCATCAAAATAGAGGTCAAATGATTACTTGTGATTAATTCACTCACAGAAAACAGAAAAGCAATGATTATGGTTTGCCTTGATTAAAACTTATGTATTGTGAGATTTTTAAGGACTGTCATTTCATAAAAGCTGGAAAAACATTATCATGTTGTATGTAAATAAATAATACTTCACTTTGAGGGTATTCATCTTTGGTTACACCTCCAAATGCCTTGAGAAATCTCTTTCATTTGGAACATGAGAAGAGGACCACACTGAACAACATCCTCCTGTCTAAACAGGACATATGCAAAAGAGTTCAGAGAATATAGTATAATAAAGGTGTCTCACATCCCCCTCTCTTTCTCTCTCTCTCTCTCTCTCTCTCTCTCTCTCTCTCTCTCTCTCTCTCTCTCTCTCTTTCTCTCTCTCTCTCTCTGTGGCTGCTTTATGACTCCCCTGTTGATCTACTTTCCCAGGCAGAAATACAAAGGGAAAGGTTTTCTACTATGACATCCAAAACCCATAAGGATGTTTATAATTTCATGTTTGTTCACACCTGTACACATGATCATGATGTTATCAGCTTTCAGCACCTGTTGCTCAGGTTAAGGTCACCAACAGCAAAGTTTGATAATTGCTTATTTGTGTTCTTGCAAAAAAAAAAAAAAAGTTGATCCACAGTTGTCATCTCAACTGAAACCATGCTTTTTCATCTTTGGAAAAACAAACATAGAGTTTTGATCATGTTGGAATGTTACCAAGTAAAATAGTAATACAGATAAGAAACTTCTTTGAGGATGCAGTGAAGTGAAAACTTTTTTTTAATATATTTGAATAGGAAACTACAAGAGTACAAGAAAGCAAAAAGGCAATTGCATATTCCATTCCATATTCTACACTGAACACGTCAGGCTGTAAAATTTATAACAATTCTGAACATTTAACAAAATAGCTGAATTTAAAAAACACTCAATAACAATACATGATGTAACTAACTAAAGCATATTTCACACAGCTTACACCCACAAAGGCAAAGCTGGTCCCTGAAGGATTCCACAATGAGAAAAGGTGTTGTGGAAATAGGACCAGTTGGCCCCTTCGTGTTTGTGTGTGTGTGTGTGTGTGTGTGTGTGTGTGTGTGTGTGTGTGTGTGTGTGTGTGTGTATCTGTGTGTCTATGTGTGTGTGTGCGTGTGTGCGTGCGTGCAAAATTAAACAATGTAGCAACCAGAACATCTACACCACATAGCGAAACAAACAAACATACTAAGAGAGAAACAAACAGCGTTACAATGTTAACTGGGAAACTGGGTTTCAATGTCGGCTGTGAGAAGTCAAGATCATTAATCCATTTAAGTTTTATCATGAGTCAAAGAAAAAAAAATAATTGAACTTTTTCAAAACAATTAAAAAAAAAAAAAAACAGATGCAGTGAAGCCTTTCCTCACTAATACTGTGCCAGAATGAAAATGTCACCTACGTTGACTGATAGCCTTTTTTAATATTCTCTCCCTCCCCTGATCTCCCTCCCTCCCTCCATCCCTCCCGTCTCTCTCTGAATGTGTGTAAATCATTTTTTTTCCCTCCAGCTTCTCTGATCATGTCAGTGGAAACAAAAGAAAGTCATTGTGAATGGCACATTCATTTCCGCCTCTCGTCTAACAATGTGGTCTCAACAGAGGGCCCGAGGTACTGTTCTGGCAACCCATCACTGGGAGAGTAAACATGTTTACCTTGGAGCAGTGAACTAATGGACTGTTTACAAACAGGAGGGCAACATCTAGGCAGCAGGGAGTGCTCCTTGCACGCTATTGGTGGCTCCTTCCAAGAAAGCCACCCTGCCACAATGTGAAGCCTGGTGTTCGTATTCAGACGGGCTGAGCAGTAACACAGCTCTGTCTGTCATCTTCACGTTACCTGAGTCTGTATTCGAGACTGTACTGTGTGTGTTTACGCTTGCTTTGGTGTGTGTGAGTGGGGTTGTGTGACACGGGCCCAGTTTCCAATGAGATTCACGACTTTTGAGAGGCAGTGTCGCCATGCGTGCTGTGTTTTGGAGAGCTCTGGCATAGAATAAGAAGGAAAAAAGAGAAAAGCAATCTGTGTGCGCCGTCTGTGTTGCTTGAGCCACTGAATCGTAAAGAATGCTCCTTTGAGAAGGATGATTGAATTGTATTGGACATCCGCTGGGAATCAATACAAACCCATTACAAAAATGGCCTCACTCCTGGCCACACATCTGAGAATACAGCAACGGTGATCCAGGCTGAGTTTAGCCTGTAACTCTGGGAAACACAGGGACGGGGAAAAGAGTACTTAATCGTAGATTTTACTGTAAACAAACTGAACAGAATTTAATTTTACAGCTCAAAACTACACAGAAGTAATTTAATTATGTTGTACGTGACAGCACAACATGAGCATACAACAATATTTCAGTCTTAGCTTTACTTAGTAAACATTCAACCAATAAAAATACACAGCTAATCAGTGATAAACCAAGAAAACGTGAGCATGGTTGCCGGAAGAAAAAAAACACTGTCAAAGATGGGATCACACCTTTATGACAGTTTTAATTCTCATTTTTGTGATTTTAGATCTATTACTGGATTTCAACTCAGGCTTTGCGATTCGTTTTTTTAGTTACCTGAGTGTGAACCAGCACCACTGACAATAAGACATTTAATAATTCAGATATTCTGACCAAACACAATAATCCCTCACAGTTTACAGTCAAGGAAATAGAATCCCGCCATAATGTTCATCAAAAGCTATGTCTCACTGAACTGGTCCTCAGGTCACTTTAAATTAATATACTCATCAGCAAAACAATCAGATTTAGCACTAAGGGGGAAGGAAAATCCATCTGCAATTTATAGAGGAGTGTTAGGTGAGGTTCTGAAAATGCCTGTTTATTGGATAAACTGCTGAAAGAAAAAAAAAACTTTAGAAGACCTTTTTTAATAAGCTTCTGTTTGCCAATGGTGTAAACACTGGTCTGTCAGTATTTGATTGGCAGTCACTATATTTGCCAATACGGAATCTTTCCAACCAGTCATTTGCACATGTAATCTAATAATTTCAAAGGATTATAGACAAGTAACAGCCAGACAGTTTAAATCTTAACCTGTTGGGACTTTGAAAACAGATCTGGACAATATATGGGATTTTCAATCCCCATAAAGCTTTAAGAGCTGATGAAACCCAGAGCAACCAGTTCAGTGAGGAGAGGATCTACCCTGGCCATGTTTTCTACACAACACTAATTATGCCTGTCCACACAGACAAACAGAGGCTGATAACATCTCCCAGATCAGAGTCAGAGACAGAAACTGTTAAAAGTCAGATTTATCATCAATTCACTCATTACTTGACAGATGCTCTGCATTCGTTTCGGTATAAATCTGAATCATTTCAGTGTTTCCGAGTGTAAAACAAAGTGTTGTTTATGAAATTAAAAATAATGCCAGGCAAACTGTGGAAACAAAGAACGATGCCACATTTTTTTCTAACCTCTCCACACCTGCTGGAAAGATGAGTCTGCAGAGCTACCATGAAAACAACAAATGTTCTCAGGTAATGTACTTCAGGACCATGATAAATATATCATTTTAAAAAATAAAACATTCATTGCATTTCTTCTTCATACTGTACAGAGGGAGATTTTTTTTTTCTTGTAAAATTAGTTTTCATACCAGAGCAATTTCACCACAGTGGTAAAACTCATTATAGGAAAGAAATTCCAGGGTCAATGTGACCAGGCAATTTAAGGTGCTCAGCGTATTCCAGTGGGAAAACTGGAATACAAAACCCAGCACAATACAGTGAAACACACGGAGATCCAATGTCTTTCAACAAACTTTCACACAGACAATGTTTACCTTCAGGGAGGTTAGATAGGTTACTGTTGAGCATAATCAGGATTTGCCTAATCCCCCCGCATATGTTCCCTTACACTCCATGATCAATTCACATTCAAATAGGCAGCAGCCTCATCTCCTCAGACTGCATGAACACCCTCTGGATCGCAAAAGCAAATATTCTTTCTGTCTTATAATCGAAGGATTAGACAGGTTTAGTACAGTCTCAAAAGAGGTAGTGCTGAAATCCACACTGCCTCCCCAAACAGGAGAATAGACAGTTTACAGGTATAGGAGATTGCTTTCTTTCCTTCTTTCTTTTCTCTCTCTCTCTCTCTCTCTCTCTCTCTCTCTCTCTCTCTCTGTGTTTGTAAGATCAGCCAAGCCAATGTGGTGTGTTTCTTTGTCTCTATACTGGCAGTGTATGCTCACTGACACCTCTCTCTCTCACTATGAGAGCCTAAGAGGCTCTGGGACACACTGTAGCACAGATTAAGCATCTGAGCTCCCACAGACAACACTGGCAACACTGATAACACCACTGCTGTCCCCATTCGGCGCATGGTCACTGCCCACCACTGCTGTCTGAGATTAGCCGTGGCTCTGTTAGTCCCATCTGGGGCAAATAGGTGACAGCCAGCCTCAGGTCAACACTTGCCTTCTCACTGTTCCCAGTTCAGTCTTAATCATCACAAACTTCCTCCCAAGCCCCTAAACAGAAATGTATTTATCGTAATGTGTTTGAGGTTGATAGTTCACTGCAACGTCAGTGCAAGATAAGAACCACTCTTCAAAAGGAGCACGTTTAAAAACACATACACTTATCTGTCTACCATCTCAGTGTTTACAAACACATCCTGCATGGCCTGGAATGGAAAAAAAAACGCTCATCTCTTTGGTTGTTTCATGATCATCTGTTGCATCTTCCATTTTTAATCACACAGACAGCAGGAATATGTGGCCTACAAAAGCACAGAGCAGTGACACAAGTCATTTCTAAACAACACGCTCTCTTAAGCACAACACGGCCTTCAGACGTCAGTACAGCCAGGCCAGATTCCCACTGTCCGTGCCAGGAAAGGGCCCAACCATCGGAGCGGAGGAGGAGACAGTTGGGGAGGGAGTGAACCTTCTGCTTTTAGGCTGGCCGTGCGGAGGAGAGGTCAGTCTATGCTATGTGTAATCTGGGCAACATCTGTTTATCATTATGTGCATAGTCCCCATTTAGACCCCAGAGTGGACTGAGGAGCCCAAGGAGTGACTCCACACTCCCGTTCCCAGGCTTTTCACCCAGACAGTCAGAGACCGAGAGGGACTGAATGAGCGTGAAAGGGAAGGATGGAGAGAGGGACAGAAAGAGAGAGAGAGAGAGAGAAATAGAATGACACATCTATGTGCGTATGAGAGAGAGAGAGATAAAGTGGACTAGTGATAGAAAAAAAGGAGAGATACAGACATTGAGATGCTCACACCAGCATAAAACTACATTTATCACATCAGAAATCATCTCACTTGTGGCAGAAGCATGGCCATTCCCTCAGCCTAAAAACAACAACCTACCCGCAGACACCACCTCCCAACCTCAAACCAACAGACTCTACTCAGAACTGCTATCCTTATAGCCTCCAAATTAGACACTTTGAAACCAAGCATACATATCTTTCTGTATAAATTTACTGTGACCTTGTTGGGGGGAAAAAAAAAAAAACAGAGACATGCTCAGTGTGTATTGCAATACCGCAAACGCACAGTCTATTTTAAATCTGTGTAACGGCACGAACAGATGCATGTTTGAGGCTATTGTGAGAGAGGATACAGATTAAACTGGGTTTATGAGGACATTCTCTCAGAGATTCCATATTTCAGATTGGGAATGTTGGGGCTTGTGA
The DNA here is from genome assembly GCF_902362185.1 of Chanos chanos. Taxonomy (NCBI): domain Eukaryota; kingdom Metazoa; phylum Chordata; class Actinopteri; order Gonorynchiformes; family Chanidae; genus Chanos; species Chanos chanos. The sequence continues at coordinate 17,006,667 of NC_044504.1, read as the reverse complement.
CATAAACCTGGAGATTTTCATATGAAAAGATGTTTTCTTCATGGGATTATCAAATGTTATTTATGCATTATGGGGATTTTTTTTTTCTTGTGCCCGTGACGATGTTTACTTAAGATGCACAAAGCAGGCAGATCGTTCTGTGTAATTCCACACAGTCTGTGTGTTTGGTTGCACTCTCAAGACAGGCTTAATAAGCCTGTGGAAAAGAGATGCCAGCAACATGCCTCAATAAACAGTTCCTCTCTGCGCTCATGTCCATCTCCTCTTGAAGAGTAATGCAGAGAATATATATATCTACACACACACATATTTATATACCATTCACTTACTCATAATCATGCTTGCATAATCATATAATATTATAATCACATAACACTATGATCATGTAGTACATAATCATATCTGTACATACAATGTGCTTCCTTTGAATACGGGATCCGTATCTTTGTCCAAAAGTACAAAATAAACAAATGAAGGCATGGAGCAGGTCATTTCAATTTTATAAATAAAAAAAAAAACACTTTAATAAAATTAGATCATATTTTGTTGTAGAACAGTTGTAACAGAAAGGTTTACAAATAAATGTGACACATTTGAAAATTAGTTTTGTGTTTGTTTGCTTGTTTGTTTTTACCAAGAAAAATGAGGTTTCACAGGGAAATAATATGGAAATGAGCTAATTACATTTCCTTCACTTCATCTCTCTCTCTCTCTGTCTCTGTCTCTGTCTGTCTGTCTCTCTCTCTCTCTCCCTCTCTCTCTCTCTCTTTCTCTCTCTCTCCATACACAGTGACGAGTACTAGCCTGACAGTTCCTGACAGAACACAAAAGTGGCTCAACCCATAGTCGGTGAAAATTAAAAGCGACCCTGTTTGTTAATCCTATTGACACTATCTGATTCCCTTCCCTTTTTCCCGGCACAGCCAAAGTAATTATATTACCGGCTGCAGTATTCTTTATGGGTCTTTGGCCATTAACATACTCTATAATTAGGAGATCGCAGCCTCTGGTGGAGGCAGTCCCCACTGGTGGAGGAAGGGCCCATTAAAAGGAGGCCGGAACACCTTTGGCTATCGATCTGAGCTCCTAGGCATGCAAATGCACAGCGCAAATGAGCACGGCAGAGAGGAAACATCCCACAGGGTGAATCAATAGCCAGCACTGGATAATGGAGGCCCTGTTCCCACAGCTGTGTCCTGCCTGCCCATTGCATGCTCTCAGCCTCCTACACCTGCCAGAGAGAGAGAGAGACAGAGAGAGAGAGAGAGAGAGAGAGAGAGAGAGAGAGAGTGGCCCTAGCACATTGGTCAATGGGCAGCTCTCCCTTACAGCTCAATTCACACAATTATCAGTGCACATGCAGCTATCCCGGTGGCATTGCACACTGCCAAATGGATCCAGGCCTCACTTTCTCCCCCTCTCTCTTATGATTTCTCTTGTCTTACACTGAATATAGGTCTGTCTATCTATCTATCTATCTATCTATCTATCTATGTATCTATCTATCTATGTATCTATCTATACACTCATCTGTACATATGAAAATATGTGAGCAGACACGTGCACAGACGCTCAGGGTTTGAACGGATGTGTAGGCTAATGAATATAGCCTCATGGCCTATGGTGGACTCTGACAGGCACATGTTTGAATTTTCCAGCAAACAATTATGTACACATACAGCTCTACAGGAAGTTACTTTCATCTCTATCCTGTTCCTCGTCATTATCTACATGTGCATTACACCGAGACTGTGACGTCCTCTGAGGTCTGCTTTAAAATCTCACCTTTAGACTCTTTGACTTTGAAAAAATGCAACATTTGTAACTTATTGCAGAAAACAGTTGTGGTTGTCGTATGTGAATCTTGTGGTGTGAGTGAGAGAAATAACCTCTGTTCCTAGAATTCAGGTTTTCTTTGCCACACGATGAAGCAAACAGGATATCCTCTCTCTTTCTCTCTGTCTCTCTTTCTTTCTCTCTGTCTCTGTCTCTATCTCGCTCTCTCTCTCTCTCTCTCTCTCTCTCTCTCTCTCTCTCTCTCTCTCTCTGAGTGTGTCTCAAAGTGCTGCGAGACTTACAACCCTTTTTGAAATTCATTATAAAAACATCAGTAACATCTGCTATTGCTGAACAAATTGATTGAGTTATTTTGACAGGTGGACAGCACTGGACATAATCCTTTCAGTGTATCACAGATTTACAGGTACACAAAGTTGGCATGGCAAAGAAAGAAAGAAAGAAAGAAAGAAAGAAAGAAAGAAAGAGAGAAAGGACTTTTCTCTTTGATTTCATATATTTGCCTTAATTTTGTTCCAAACACCTTAAAATCATCAGTTGGTTTTCATTTTAGGACAAACCATCTCATTATTCAAATATCTCATTAAAACATACAATGAAGGCTAAGCCTTTTACTGGAATTCAAGGGCAATACACTTGCACAAATAATTTAGAAACAAAATATGTGATTGTATTTCAAAAACAATTGTTCTTTTATCCTTCAACATACCAAACATCTTCTCCTTTGTGTGCATTTCTTCCCTCGCATTATTACGCGAAGCCCTGACTGTCGTGCCATAACGACTGAAAGCGGGTGAAATTCAGCTTTGAACCATCAGCTAATTAGACGCGTGCGTGAAATCATTTGGATTCATGAGTCTAGAGCAGTCCTACGAAAGACCTGCTTTATGGCTCATAATGAAAATGGAGATTTGACCGAAGCTAAAACATGAAGATTTTAATGAGAAAATAATTTTTCAAACGAGTCTTTAATATAAGGAACATTTTCATACTTGCGCCTTGCTTACTGAAAACCTGCCTAAGGCAGACGTGCTTGCCTGCGCGAGCCACTTAATAGCTCGCCAAACTAAATTATGACGAAACCTCACCGTGATCCTCAGTATCCTTGTACGGAATATGGATAGAGAAGAATCCTTAACCTACCTGATCTCAAATGTGTGTCAGTAACCTTCAGTGAACCCTCAAAGACTAAGGCTCAGTGTGATTATAGGCCTACATAATTCATGAACGTGATACGGTATACTGAAACAAACCGCACAACGTGTCTGGTGTAGCTCAATGCACAAGCCTTATTCTCAATTAGATTTCTATTTAAGCATCAATATTGGTAAGGCATTAACTTAAAGGAGGAAATACTACATTATTAATATCTTCATGATCATAAATTGCATATCATTTGTATGGACATGCTAGGCTATCTGTACTATGTGAATTCTAATCGGCCGTCACAGAAGGAGCGCAGGAATCGGACACCCAGTACGTCATTAACCCATACTGTAACCGGACCATACGGCTATAGCACCATACCGCAAATTAGTACATGAATGAGGGCAAAGCTTATACCATTTCAAAAGATTAACCATGCATGTACCTCAAGTGCATTACAGTAGGTCACGCTTAGAAACTTCGTGAATGAAACCGGGTGACTGTTACATGTGGTCAATAATCTTGAAAAGAAGGTCATCTTTCATTTAAAGAATTGCCTATCAAGCTGACCGCAATGAAAATTGGATTTACTTTACTATTTATAATGGGTTTTCTTTTTGTTAATGTTTTGTTATCAGAATCAATTGTGGTTGCAGCAACCAACACGGAATGTAAGCTAAATGAATAAATAAACATCTGACATTTTAGGAGAGCATCTGAGTCATCCTCATTATTACAAACTACAACTGCCTGATAATAATTAATTAGCTGTATTAAGATGAGAATGACTATAATAGTTATTTAAACAATAACATTACAGTCACTGACTGAATTAAGCAGCCTCATTTAGTGACCAAAAAAAGCATAGCCCAAAACCCACAATTCAGTCATCTGATGTAAATGTTATATTGGCATGTGTGTTTGCTTGTGTCATGGTCCTCTGAAGCTGTAACTTAAGAGGGCAGTTCCTGTTTTACTGAATTCAAAGGTCTGATGGCTTCAGTTCCACTTGCTTGCATGTGTGTGTGTGTGTGTGTGTGTGTGTGTGTGTGTGTGTGTGTGTTTGAGAGAGAGAGATAGAGAGTGTGAGATATCTCCAGGTAGTCCTAACTCTGACAAATGAATGACATCCCTACAGGTCTGTGTCAGCTAACCTGGTCAGCACTATTAATGATTAATGCTCCTTTCAGCATAACAGGCGGTTGGCCATGCATGCCAGAGCTCCGTCGTCTTCTGTAACAGCTCAGGATAAGGACACATGCAGCATGAAAAGCGTAGATTGTCTGTTTTATTATTACTTGACCCCACCCCCTCAATCTGTTAAAAGTCACTGGCACATGCTTATCTGAGAAACTTCGCTGAAAGCAACATTTACATGTCTCTACAATGGCTGACAATGAATTTTGGAATGAAACAAAGGAAGAGTGAGAGTATTTGTTGTATTCCACCCAAACCACCTGTTCAGTAGATGCACTGGCAGGAGTGGAACTGTAATTGTCTTCACCACACAACATAAAAATCTCCTGGTGTGCTCACAAAATGTGATTCCCACTAACTCCTACTGTCCAGAAAGTCTAGCCCACCATGGCTTTACATGGATGGTGCAAAAATGCACTGATCTCAGACCAGGCTGTAGACCAATATAGTATACGTAACCAACTTCATGACAGAGATAAGATCAGCATATGAAGCATATTTATCTTTTTAATCACAGTGAAAACTCAAGTAAAAATGGCTTAACCAAGTTGAATGCTAAGCATACCAGCTGCTGTCTGTGCTCGATTACCTGTGGTTCATTAAAAGACCTGCTCATATGTTATATGTGATGCGCTTTTCAGCAACCGAAACAAGATCCTAGGGTGCCCTTATAGTCCTTTACAGTGTATAGTATCTATAAACAAATCCTTCTGTGTAAAGGGCTGTAAAAATTGATTAAAAAAACAAAACAAAACCTGTTGTAGTGTTATTAATGAATTACAGCAAAATCTACGACTGTCAACGTAATCAGGCTAATTGTGCCTGTGCTTTCCCCTGTTAACATCTGAAATGTATCCATTTACTGTTTTACCAACATGCAGGATATGGGAGGCTCTAAAATAAACGCAAAGTGGACATTTTAGAATGCAAGCAACTTGGCCTCCTGTCAAACCACAAAGTTAGCCAACTGACTTTGGAGGACGTATTTGTTGATGGTGCTTTTCCAGTGTTTGCGCTAGTGAAGTATTCATGAGCTAGCTGTATGATTAGCTGTCAGCCATCCATCCCTGTAGCCTTGGTGCAAAGAAGGATTCCATTGAAGGGACAGGTGCAGCAATGCATCAGCTCCTCTGTCTCTCATCTCCTCTCTCCTTCCTGACCATTGTTCTGGCGGAGCTGCGAGCCTACTCAGGTACCTCGGCTAATAGCATCCCTAGGCTATTCAGGGAGGCTGTGCTCGGAGAGCCCAAAGTGCTGTTTGCGAATCGTGGGGCTAATGTGCCCTGTGCGTACAATGTGTCTCTGAACTACAAAGGACAGGTGTGTACGCACACTAAATTGTTCCCCTTGTCTCGGTTTCCGAGTGGCAGACCCTGTCCATTAGATGCAATTCAGCCTGGCTGATCAGAGTGCTTGAAAGGCCTAGATCAAACAGTCTGGAGAATCCCAGGTGTCCAGCATAGATTCAGGTCCCTGCAATCACCCTGCCACTTAGCGCTAATGTATTCTGTGTGGGAAACGAAGAAGTTCTTTTGTTCTGCTCAGCTAAGGGAATTATTATTTAAGTTTACTTCGTGCAAGACCAGTCGAGAAAGGAGTTCAGTACTTACTCTGATTGAAAGGTGAAGAGAAGTCACTGGACTTGACACTGTGACTGTTTCTCCTACACAGCTCAGCACAGGATAACATGGGCACAAACGACGAGAGGTTACAGATGATCACTGAGTAAAGAGAAGAGGTAAAGTTTGAAAAAAAAAGATAACAGTATACAGTAAATTATATCTTGTCGGCATTAACACATTTCTGCTTTTCTTGTCTTTTAGATAATGTACTCATTTGGAGAGTTACCTTGGGGTATGAAAAGAATAAACTTTACAAGTCTTTTTTTTCCCCAAAAGTTTTTTGCCTTGACCTTTTCCTTATGCTGTAAGGCAGTAGGACAGTTCCTGTGTTGATATGATTACATAGAATCTCTGTATCTAGGCCAAGGCCCAAGGAAGACAGGCCCAGAGCAAAGGACACCATGTCCCATGTTCCTCGGCTGATTTATGACCACACGAGTGCCCTCTCACTGACCTTTTATTTATGTCACCTGTTCAGGGACAGGCTCTGTTGAAAATGACAAAGCTGCTGTCCTGAGGTCATGACCTGCCTCAAAGCCCTACATTCTGGACCTCATCATCTCAGCTCTGGACAGCCTCACTGAGCTGTAATCGCATAAAAATTCTAGCCAATCCACCTCATTACCTATGTGAACAGCCACTTATGAATTATAATATTCTAAGTCGCAAGAGTTGTTCATTTCTATTCATGGTTCGAATGATGGTAGTCTGTCCAGCCTCGTGATGACAGGCACTTAAGAGGTTATGATGACTGTCAATCATCTGAGGAGTTTTTGTTCTTGTTTGTTTGTTTTTAGTAAAATGAAAAATGCAATGATTTGATTTTTTGCAAAAACTAATTTACAATCCAGTGTCTGTGACTATTCTTAATAAATATATGGTAAGAGATAACAGTTTGTATAGAGTCGATGAATACAGAGCAAACTGACAAAAATACACCACGTGCAATGTGTGCTGTCAGAAATCACACGATGACAGCATGGTTTTGGTATTAGTGATGTTTGATTTGTTGATCGTTTGGTAAAATTTGTTGAAATGGGTAAAAACGGTAGGTAAAAAATGTGAACACAGGAATAAGAGTTTGATTCCTGTGTTATCTTACCTGTCAGGTAGACCCAACAGCTTTTCAAACTCTGGATGCAGTTCTGGTGTTCATTGTGGAGCATACTGAGGGCAGACATTAAGTATTTTTTTAATATTGTAAAAAGTGTTTTAACAAAATGAGAAATGACTTAATTGAAATCTCCAAAGAAAGGTCTACTGTCATAAATAACCTCTAACTGTGACGAGTTGAGATAACGTACATTCAGACATTCAGACCAAAAGACCTTTTTTTTTTTTTAAGTTCTGTGATCAGCATCCACAAAACTATTAATCCACTGTATAAACATTAGAAGACAAATGATCTGAGAATGAGAGCTCCCTGTCTCCTAAGTGAGTATGTGGCATGGGTGTGGTCTTACAGGTCAGTGCTCAGCATCACATCTTAAACTGATGAACATGAGCGTATGGAGGACAGGCTTTGACAGGTGAGTAATACTACTGACTCGCCGATTTTCAAAAACATTCATTTCCTAGCAACAGAACTGCAGATAGATTTAGCAAGGCAATTTGACCAGATGGCTTGGTAAATACCTTGCCATGTGTTCCTGGGGAGAAACTATAATGTATCACGACAACAGAGAGACAAAGAGAAGAGGGCAAACACCCATATTCTTATCACTTCTTCTTCTTCCCGTAACTGCCTTCCTGTTATTTTGCACATTCTTTTCTTTTCTTTTTTTTTTTTTTTTACATGTGACGGTAATTATATGGGGGTAATACGTCCATAAATAGTGTTGTTAGCGTGTCCTCAATGAGCAAAAAGTCGTTCCTTTTTTTCTTTTTCTTTTTTTCTTTTGGTTTCCACTGTTTTTTTTTTTTAAATATCATTATTAGTTTCCACTGTTTACGGAATGCCCTATTCATTCCCATCAAATATTTGTTGAAAATGTAAAGTACATTTGTATAGCTGGCCTTGATTCGAGGTTCTACAGTGTTTGGATGTCTTCAGCTGTGAAATTTCCATTTTTTTGTATAGATAACAAAATAAAAACTTGCATTTGTCTGGACGTGACAAGAAGTAGTGCTACGTGTGTGCGTGGGAGAGAGTACAACTATAGATGGAAATCAAAATTCTAAGATCACACATTCTGCTGCATCTGTCAGGGTGAACAAGTCATTCTCTCTAGGTCAAGCCAATAGAGAGCAACAATTTAGTTGTAAACATGGCCTATTACGGTGACTCCAGCACTATTCAGTTATTGAAGGAACCCCACCGTAGCAAACACATTGTGTCCTTGACTGAGTCAGAATATAGTTCATTGGAAGAAAGCGACTTTGGGTTAATGCTCATTGCATGTAGCTGTAATCAGTGTTCACAGAGCAGGGCCATGTACCACATTCGTCCTCAGCAGGTTGTGTTGGACACTTCTGCCAGTTCGGCAGGTATTGATATAGTGCATCAACTTAACAAGGAAGCAGAGTGACATACACCACTTTCTGCAGGTGTAATGTCACAGTGTCAAATTTCTTCAAGTTCATTCATTTCATTTAGCATTCATTAACACCCTCAAGGTTACAGTTACTTGCTAGAGACCGCTTTTTTACAGGTGTTTTCCACATATGCGGTTAAACAGTATGGATTATATAAATGCTCTCGGAGTTCATTTAGCACAGTTTAAATTATTGTGTAGGATCAGTCGAGAAAAGCTGGACTCGGTGTGCTGTAAGACCTGCTGAAACACTGTAACTCCTTGACTTTACCATAATGACCCACAATGAGGTCAAAAGCAATATGGTTATCAGTAGTAGTACCATTACTGGCAGTGTCAAAAAGTTTTATTTGAAAACTGTTTAGCGGTGTCCTGCAGTTCACTGAGTTTTGTTTTTTCGTTTTTTTTTTTCCTTTTTAATCAGGGAGGGAAATGTTTAAAAATTGTTACATTTTTAGAAAATTGTTAAATTGTTACATTTCACATGAATTAGCTGTAATACAGTTTGAGAATTAAGTGTATGTTTAACTCAAAGAAACATCGCTACAAAACTGAAAGAGGTAGGATTGACCATCTCTAGAGAGGACACTAAATGGAAAAAAAAAAACCCTGTTATCTTGTTAATGTGCTGAGAGTTTTCTGCAGTGTTGCCTGCGTGTTAATGTTCGTCAGTAGCACAGAGTGTGCCTGCCCACTGCCTGTTCCCTATTCAGCACCCATATGCCACTCTCCTTTACCTCCCCCAGTCAGCGAGACTGAAGCTTCATTAAACCTGACTTGTCACCACATCACACACCAAGTTTACATGCATTCTGCTCAACTCCAGCTGTTGCAGATTTGTAACAGGGAATAAATCTTGAAACATCTGACTGCATTTTCACAAACAGAGTTTGCTCTCATTATCTCTGTGTTTGGGAGAAGGAAAAAAATAATCACAGCAGTAAATGTCTGGACAAAATAAGATATTCTGTGGGGGGAAGAAAAAGATATTCTGTATCTCAGAGGCTTGTTCTTTGAAGAGGTCTAAAGTTGTTTTGCGTAGTGATTGCCTGTTTCATTCCCTTCTGGTTCTCAGTTTTGTTAGGAAGCACTGTCCAACATTCCCACACTCATCCCCCAAGAAGTGTGGAATGATATTCTGTGAAGACCAGAAAGCTCGGCAGGGCAGACGCCTAAACCGTGCAGCAGTATCCTGATGGCTGAACCTGCTTTGCTTGCTAAAATCAGAAGTAATTGGGAAACTGAAATGAGAGCTACACTTCAAGATAGCTGATGGTAAATGGCTACATTTCAAGTTAATTTCTCATCCTCTCATACCTGTCTCAGTTTTATTCAGTCCAAAGTGCTACAGAGAACTCATTTATGTAGAGTTAGCAAAATATGCCCCTGGTGTGGATGTAACCTGTAATAAATGTGTTCCCTGTCCCAGCTGGTCTTACTCATATGTTTTGGTCATATTCAGTGATGACAGGGTTTTGAAAAAAAAAAAAATTTTAAATAAGATCAACGCAGAATCATGCCCACGAATAGCTATATTTGGAGTGCCATTAAACTACCTCAGTTTGCCTAACAAAAAGCTAAATATTGATTCTCTTTTGCATGTTTGATTGCTCACAGATGTATTCTTTTAAACTGGAAATCTCCCAAACCTCCACCCAACTACCCTTTGGCCGAGTGTCTTAATGTCGTTCCTCAAACCAGTTACCGACAATTGCCACTGACTGAGGATGAACGTTTTTGTTTTTCTTTTATTTTATGAAATTGACACAAAAGAAAAGTACTAGGTGATGTCTGAGTAAAATACCAATGAGAGTAAAATTTAAAAAACATAACAGTATGAAGCCACAATGTATTGTTTCTCCATCCTCTATATGTTGTTTCTACTGCAGATCATACAAATGGGATTGGCGGTAATTGCTTTGTGGGCTTCATTACCCAAGAACCCATGAATAAGAGGTTGTAATGAGAATAAGCCCCAGGGCTCACTAGACCTTGATCAATTCCATTAAACAATATGCACTTTGCCTCCTCTATACTGAAACTGGGGTACAAATGGAGATCTTTCATTCCACTAATGACTCTGAACTGTGCCACCATTACCATGTATGAGATGACAGCTTATTAACATGGTCAAATCTCTTGGTTTAACGTGAAGATAATGCAGGGAGACAGACTGGAGATCCTCAGTGTCATTAAGCGTATGTTATAATTAACGTTCCAAATCACATGATCTCTTTTTCTAAGAGCAGAGTGCCATTTAGTAAAGCAAACACAGAGCTATACATGTTATATATGCAAAATTATAATCACACAATTGGCATGAATTTGATATTACATTAATAGTTAATATGCATATCCAAACAAAATGCAGTCTAATATTTACATAGAAACTGATATTGTGACAAATATTATTAGGATATGAGGCAGTGTATTTCCTGCCTTTTTTTCTGGTGAAACACTCTTTCTACTATGTTTACGTTTTACTACCGAGCTATAAACAACGTGAACACTGCCAACGAAAAAATGGCAGCACTATTGCACAGAAAAACTATTATGATCACCCAGTGTAATTACAGGAATCTAAATTTGCATCTTGGGTTTTAATCTATCAAATCCATCTTCCCTACAAGTACTTTGGTTCTCTCCATCTGCTTTCTAAACAAATGAAGGGAAAGACTGGGAGGCTGTACAATAATCATTTTTGTGGCAATTACTTGGATGCTAATGGCCATTGTATTGATTGCTAGTCTTTCAAAGGTCAAGGTCATATGGAAACGTAATCAAAAGGGCTTTGATAACATGAACAAAAGTACACATGCAGAAAAGTACACCACTTTGGATATTTGAGTGTCTATGAAGTTAAAGCATAGTGGATAATGAGGACACAGCGAGTGTCTGTAAATTTACTTACTCATAGCCGTACCCATATCTGTTATTACATGTTAAACAGATTTAATATATAGCAGCTGATATTCTCTCAATCGGGGATAATTCTTCAAAACAAGTTCACAATTTTAATCACAACTCGACAGTATGCTTGGACATTCGCTAATTTTGCTATTGTGTGATTTGGCTCGGGACACCTGTGAAGTTTGATAATTTTGGATGGCATTTCTGTGAAAGTGAAAAAAAAAGAAAAAAGAAGAAGTCATGCAGATTTTGCATGGAGGCTCATTCACTTGTTTTCAAAATTCCAGACCCACTCTGCTGCCACGAATGACAAATTACTCAGGAGCCAAACTTTAGAGACAGTATCTGTCATCAGTAAATCAACTTCAATCTTAGCAGCTACGGGCAATCAAACAGCTCAGAGTCTCCCACAATCAGGGAAGAAAAACATAACACATGGCTGAGTCCTTACTCTCATTTCCCTATTCGTAATGAGTTACATTGACTTAATGTGATGTCAAAGGCATAGCCAGAGTTAACAGCATGATTGATAGGTTCTGGTAATGGATCACTGTAGCAAAGCAGACATCTAAAAAAAAAAAAAAAAAGAACACACCCAGAAATAACAAATCCACATTACTGACTGTGAAACCTTTCACTGTATGCTATGATCAACCAAAAAAAAAAAAAAAAAAGCTATAAATAACATTGTTACAGGCTTCAGATGCTAAAGAAATCTGAGGACACAGTCATTTCTTCCATTAAAATATAAAATGATCAGAAGCAGTGAAATTCGCACTGAGGCAACTGCTGTCCTCTGAGATCAATAGTCCATGTTCACAAAATATACAGCTTTGAGCGCAAACCCTAACCCTAACCCTACATGACAGTTTAGTTTAGCCTGAGTTGGTTTGCTTTTTCTTCAGAAAAGTAGAAAGATTAACCAGGGTTTGACAACTCAAACCAAGGCAGAAAATAAGAGCAAAGGCTGAATAGTAACCTGAGAAAACATGAAATCAAATCTCTTATACGTATCCTAGAAATGCCCCGGATTTTTACTGGTGCGATGTGTTCTGCATAACTGCAGATTACTTTCTCTCCTCTTGGCTCTAGAGCTCTGTTTCCCTGACCCTCCGCGGCTCCATCACCGCTCAACAGTGCTTTCCAAAGATACGGCCGCACGTTCGAAATTCCATCAATGCCCGCTCAACTGCTCAGCAAACTCCCTCATAGGTTAATCCTTATATCACACTTCACCACCAGTTCACTAAGCTGCTTAAAAGGACACATTATGACTATGACAATGACCTGCTAATAGTTTTACATTTCTCCAAAGCATTATGAGCTATCTTTGTCACTTTTATCTTATAATGAGATCTGTCAATTTCAGGAGGTCCTGAGGCCAAGGGCGTTGATGTTTACCCATTGCCAGGTCTATAATAAATGACGACCCAAAAAAAATGAAGGGAGAGAAAACAAACCTTGATCCCTCTCTGTCTGTCTCTCTCTCTCTCTCTCTCTCTCTCTCTCTCTCTCTCTCTCTCGCTCTGTTTTCTTAGCCAAGCAAGTGCTTTTGTCCCCCCACCCCCCAAAGGGGGCCTTGCGTTCTCTGTCACTATTAGACGCTGGCTGCTGTGCAGAGCCGGTTCCTTAGGGCCGCCACAATAGCTGCAGCTCTGCGGCATGATTGATGACTAGCAGCTTCCCTGGGCGTTTTACTACATTTCCTCAAGCAGTGTCCCCTGAAGAAAATGTGCCATAATTTATCACGTTATACTGTACTGACTCAAAACTGTATTTTTTCTTTTTCTGTCATTTTTTTCTCTGCATATTTTTTTCCGGCATCTTGTCTTTGATTTCATAATTGTGTAAAACAGACACTTGAAATTGCAGAAATTGACTGCCAGCAATCATGTGTTACCACTTTAGCTCATATTAGGTATTAGGTTCTCATCTGAGGTGTGCCAGTGCAAAATAATCTCTTTTGGACTGTGATCATTCCAAATACATTTAAATGTGGATCCAACAGCAACACCGTGCATGAGCCACCTTAAGCTACTTCTGTTGAAAGGATAAACATCCAACGAGTTTAGAGAAAAGTAGGAGAAATGAATACACTGAGACCTTTTAAGTTCCATCCGTAACCAGTAACGCTTTAGCATTAAATGTGTGCAGAGTCCATTGGGAGTTTGATTAAACTTCAACGTATTGGGCAAGTCTTAGTCCTAAGGCCTTCCTGCTTCATTTTCTACCCTTAGCTTCATCTTAACACCTCCATATTAACTAAAAAAATTAATTGAACACCCCTCTTTCTCCATAAGTGTTACACCCCAAGTCTTTCACAGGTCTTTTTTGAACCTAACCACTGCCAATTCTAATATCATTCAATCTTCAGCCAACTGTTTATTTCCACCCTACAGTATCAATGTCTGACACGATAATCCAATAACGGCTGGCTCTATTACTTTCAATTAGCTGTGACAGCTCTGGGTTTAAGCAATGTGGGGCGCGTGCTAGCATGTGTGTGTCTGCTAGGGCAAACTGAGGGGAGAGGAAGAGTTTTATTTAAGGTGAGTCAGACACTGCCTCTATGACCTGGCTCACGCTTTCCTTTCCTCTCCTCGGCTGCAGGAAACAGTGCCATATGGCAACAGCCCTGAGCTGACAAGAGCTGTTTGGCATGGCAGCCATTTTAAACACACAGAGAGAGCGGTGTTTACACACATATATAGTCACGTACACACATTCAGACACAGGCCAGAACAGCAAGGTGACTTTCATCGGACCCTTGCACCATGCAGGCATCAAGTTTCTTTTCGAGATGGGATGTCTTTTTTAGCGTTTTTAGTCAATGGCCACTCGACGGAAAGAAGACCACCATTGGCGTATTGCTATTAGCGACCTTTTATTAAGTGGATGAACAACATGGTTATTGTGATAGCGTGAGGGCATATTAAATTCACATTTAATCATTGTTCATTATTTTGGGCACCAAAGCCAGACGTAAAATGAAAGGATTATATGATGGCGAATAGCATTGTCTTACATTTTTAATAACATGTGGAAGAAACATATGGGCTTGCATGTTAAAGCCTTAGTCTTAATGCATTCATGATGTTCTTATTCCCCAGGCTGCGTGATTGAGAATTGCCACCGCTGCTACGCACAAACCCCTGAAGGTTTCTGCCTGTATTCCCAACATTGCTTATTCAAATAAGGTCTCTACATTGTCTCCAGAAGGTTCCCCTCAGACCAAACCCAGTCATGACCTTTAAATCTGACACAAGGCAATTCCTTTCACGCAGCCAAGCAGAATCAACTCAAGAGCATATTTTTGTGTTTACTGGAGTGTGTTGTGTTCAGTGTTCCTAACAAACATAAAGGATAAATGGAGTTTTGAGTGTGGAGTTTTGTGCATTGTCCTGTATGAGAGCACTGTCTTTTGGTCAGGTCTGGTTTAATCAGCAGTGAAGTCCAAACCTTCCTCATCACCTTGACTTAAAGTCTGTAGTGGACTGATGTGTGAGTTCTCTCCGGTCCCTGTCTATGGAGTAAGACAAGACAGAGCTAATGCAAGACATGGCAAAGCCAGAATAATAGGCTACAACATCCACATGTGGTGCTGCATGACTGTTCCATCAGTGACAGATTCTTTTTTAATAATGATAGTACTGCTGGACAGTGTTCAGTTTGGCTCTTTTTCTATCCATGCACTGCTGATTATAAAAGTAATAAAACACATATTGGTGCAAACGAGCTGGTTGCTAATAGTGTAAATAATCTTTTGAAGGTCAGATGCTATCAATAGAATTATGATGAAGACTTGCATCTTTCACACGTTTCAAATGTGTCTGTACGACTGGATTATTTTATATTTTAAAGCTATTATTGAAAATTAAATGTAGGTTTTGTTTCCGTTTGCTTTTTGTTTGTTTATTTTTCACTGTGGAAAATGTAGAATTTGACCAAATGTGCTGCTGATGATAAAAAAAAAAAGCTTTCTACATGAGTGAACAGTTTGGTTCCCTTGAAAATTATTTTTAAGGTGAAAAATGCTGAGTAACATTGAGGGTTCACATGGTTATTGTTTCTCTTTAGAGAAAAAAAAGCTTTAAAAATCTCTTTAACGTGACATGATTAACTATTACTGAGAAAGGAGAGGGGGAAAAAACAAGCTCTCTGTCTCATTTTTAGACACTGTAAAAACAAGTACTTGCCATGCTGGAATTAGCATTAATGGCCTGCGAGAATTAGGTGGCTGTCTAAAAGGTCCATTTTTATTTGGGCTGGTACAGTGTAACCATAATGTGCCAAGATAATCTGTTTGAGTTGGCCAAGTCAAAGGATGTCATATATCATGAGACATTGCTGATTTTCCAGGCTGCAGTATCAGGCGGAGCAGTATCGCAAAAAAAATGTATATATGTGTGTGTGTGTGTGTGTGTGTGTGTGTGTGTATACACACACACATATATATATATATATATACACACACACACACACACACACATATATATATATATATATATATATATATATATATATACATATACACACACACATACATACATATACACAGACACACACACACACACACACACACACATATGTATATATATATATATATAAAGGTCTTCAGTCACCTGGGCATGTCAGGGGAGTCTGTAAGGGAATTTGCTGTAATGGACAAAAAGAAAGCATCGCCAATTTAAATTGCTATTGAGTATTTTCATAGGTTTGATGCTAAGTCAATGTACCTCAAACGGCTGTTGAAAATCATCTACAGTATAAATTCGTAGACGATGTATAACATGTATATTTTAATGGCACTGAACACTCTCAATACGTGTTACCTTTTTTAGAATGGCTGACACCTCAGTCATTTCCCTTATTGGAAAAAAAAAAATTCATTCTGTTTGATATATACTGTGTGCTCTCTCAGAGCCACATTCATTCTCTCTGTCCATGCCCTCTATGTTAACATTTCTCTGCATCTTTCAGTGCTCTGACCTTCTGCCTGACATGAACCAATCACTCAAGGACTGGCAGGAGCAATGTGTGTCCAGCTCTTCATTTTTCACTCAAGGCTAAAGGCACTTTCGTTCATGAAAACCGGCACTATAGCCAAAACACAAGCTATTTGTCCTGCTTTCAACCCACTTTGAACACATAGGCTGAGCATTTACTGAGAGATAACCTTTGTGCTCTAGGAATACATTTATTGAAGGAAAAGACATTCAAACGTTCTAAGGCAAGTAAGCACTGACCTTGGAGCCACAAATGGTTTCAAAGCACCCCCCACCACCACCACCACCACCACTACACCAACCACCTCTGAGGGCACTGTTCCATCTTATAGGTAAGCAACATTCTGTCAGATGGTAATCATCTTCACTATGAGACATATGCTTGATTATAGTAGAAAATGGTAAAGTTCCATTACGTAAAATCAGCAGACAGGGTTGCTACATAGGTGTAATGTTATTATATAAAGAAACAATCCATAAGGGAAAGCAATGAACAAAAATAAAGTCGCATTCTAAAAACCCTCTGCCCCAAAATATTAAATCACTTCTTAAACAATAAAAACTCTTAATTTTTTTCCCCCCTGACAACTGAGAGGCTAAACATCATGTTAAACGCATATGAAGAATCATCTCTCTCTCTCTCTCTCTCTCTGTGTGTGTGTGTGTTCGCACTGAGTAAGGTGCTCTCTGGCGCAATTAACTAATGCAGTTGGAAACTACATGTGTGGGAGGCGGAGGACCAGTGCACCATTAAGAGGTCCTGACTCACCTTGTTTTAAGTGCAAGGTCTAATTGCCGCCATCTTTTACGGCCGCCAGTGCAGCAGCTGGCATTTGCATAGGTCTACGGGGACTGTCATTACCTCCGAATGAAGCACTGCCCAGACTCCTTCACAGTCACTGCGTTTAGTATACCCCTGCAGAAGTCACTGGAGGACTGGGAGGAGGGAATAGCTATTAGAAATCTATTCCTTTGACTCCCAACCTCATGTTTGACTTACAAAAATAAGAGGGTGGGCTGGGTGTGTTATTATTTAGTATGAGATCTGGGACCTGTGGAAGCGCTCGAGAAAAATTAAATTCATACTTCAGTCATTAGAAGCCTTATGGAGCAGTCATTTACGAGGAAACAAATAACGCATCTCATCAATTAGCAGTGAAATCCATACTGTCCCTTCTCAGTGAGCCAAATGTTTACAGAATGGAAACAATTAACTGCATGCGTTAAGTAAAAAGACCATGAGGACTAGGTTTGCGATGTGACTCAATGCTTTACAGCAACAGATGAACTTGTCCCCGCCAAACATCGCACAGGTTAAAGAGGACAACATTTCACTGTTATTGGCACAGTCATTCTCAGCAGAACAAAAATCCTGTGTTCCTAACTTCATGTATAGTCCTCTCTACCATGCACCCCACCACCTATAGTGATTTGGGATTAGATCCTGCCATGTTCTCTTACTTTCTTACATTCTGCCTGTAGTGATTTGTATTGTAATCTTATGAGGTAGTACACTGCAGAAAATTACATTGCAGCAAATCATCTGGCTCAAGTACATCACCATATAGGGCAGCATTCTTTCCCCCATTTACCGTACCCCTCTCCCCATTTGAATGAGGTCTGAGCTTGGGCATTGCATTTTTATGGGATAGATGTTAAGACCAACTGAAAGTGCCTAGTATCCAGTAACACACGTATGAGATATGACTATATGAACAAAGCTGTCATGTATAGCTACAGAGGTAACCAGATATTTCATAAATTAAGCAATTTACCCCCAAAGAAATATCAGGGGGTTTGTGCGGGAGGACGTCTGAAGCGGAGAGTATTTTAAGAGAGAGAGTCATAAAAATGTTGGGAATTTAGCTGTTGGGAATAATAAAGTTATTTCATAGCGTTCTGGGCGCCCTGGCAGAGAAACTGTGTGGCTCATTTGAGAATGTGCAGGTGCTCTCGGCCTAGTGTGGGCCTCTCACTTTTACCCACAATGCAATTCAGACTTCCTCCCCGAAGGCACAGCTGACCACATAAACGTCCGTTGTCAGAGGGCCAGTACAGCGCAAACAGATCTCGCAGACCCCATCTTCCTATGGCATTCTTACCCAGGCTTTCAGCTTCAACATTAAAAAAGCAGAGTTAGTCTCCATAAACCCCCTCAGATTGTATTCTATATGTAAAAGGACATTAATGTAACAGCTGTGTTTGATAAAAATCCTTTACACATTTAGCAATGGCTGCATAAATTATTCAGCTACGTAGCTAACAAATAAAAGAAAGACAACTAAGGATTTGGTTTGAGGAGCACTAGGATTTTCAGTTAATGACACTGGGCCACACACTACGTTCATCACTCTCATCATGGTAACTCTTGAGTTAATGCTGAAACTGAAGGTAAATGTAAAGGTTTTAAAAAGTGCAGAGTGGTTGCAAAAAATTTAAAAAAAAAAAAAAAAAAAAAGCTTGCCGATGCAGCCCGCCTGGATGTGCTGAGTTTTCGAGTGCCCGTCCGTGTGGAAGTCAATAGGATGAGGGGCCAGGACATTGCCATTTGTCATAACGTCAGCGGATTCAATAATTAATGGTCCATATCGTATCACAGCTCCATGTACTCTCAGCTCTGTGGCCCTGCTCTCAGAAACATATTGTCCTCTCACCGTGGTCCACTTTGGCACTTCTCTTTTTTTTTTTTTCTTTGTAAATTTCTCATCATTAAGAAACATTCAGCCACGTCCAGACGTTTATTTGCTCACAATGACAAACTAGCGGCCCACCAGTTCACGCTCTCTTTCCCACATCCCCTGCCTGTTTTAAATCATCTCTCCCACAGGGCTACAAGACCCTTTATAGCTGCTGAGCTATATAATTACCTGCAGTCCAGTGCTAAGATGTGGAGAAATTAAAAAAAAAAGCAAAAAAAAAAAAAAGCAGTAGCCTTAAATGTAATGGATTAGCATCCCCAGCTGTGATGGTATTATTTAGACTAATGTGCTGTCTCTCTTTCCTTTGTTCTACTAAGAGAAGGGGAAGATTGCAGAACAAAAACATCTATCACTATGGTAGCTCAATTCATTTGAATATCTTGAAGTTACAGGGTCAAAAAAAAAAAAGAAAAAAAAAAGAAGGGAGATGTGTTTTTCTCATGTCCCTGTTCCCAACAGCAGTGAAAGGTGAATGAGGACCCTAAATACATAGGAAACATAGCAGCATTTGAACAGCTGCAGTAGGCCTGTATTTACCTCTGCAGGGGGAACAATGACAGTGGTTGTGGTAAGGGGAAGCTTTCCGGCCCTTTCCCAACACAGCTGGCGTTGGGAGGGACAGAGGTGAGGTGGGAAAACAGCGCCACCAATTGTGATTAATGTGAGGATGAGAGCGTGGGAGCAAGGTTCCCGGACCATCCGCCGAGAAGAAATCTTTACACTAAAACGGGCAGGTTATAACATCACTGCCAGACAAGATCTCTTTTCTGTGTCTGCCCAAGGTCTTCTAAAGCAGTCACTTAACACACAACAATTGTGCGTGGATATGGTACCGGTGTTCTGTCCAGTGCAGATGGCTGATGAGTCTAGAGTATACAGGAAACTTACACCGATTCTCATGGGTATAAAGATGAGAATGTGTAGGGATACAGGAAATGAGAAATGTACTCAATTTATTGAGTGTCACAACCTATTGGCACTTCATTCTACAAAGGCCATTTCAGCTCCCCATTAGTTCTGATTCACCAGTTTCTCCCTCTCTCTCTCTCTCTCTCTCTCTCTCTCTCTCCCTCCCTCTCTCCCTCGCTCATGACCACAGGCAGGAAAAGGATGTGTGACAATCTCTGATGGAAATCAGACAGTGTGAAAATGTCAGCTATTTTCTCCCTCCCTTTTGTTTATGTTGACATTTACTATGAGGGAGCAATAAGAGAAAAATAATAAACAACCTATAACCAGTGGCTACTTTTCGCTGAGATATTGTCTCATATCTAAAAGCAATAAGCCATATTGTTGTAGTAGATTGGCATTTAGGTACTCAGTCAGTGATTGGGGCAATAAAGGAAGAAATTTAAGGTGTTGTTAAGCGTCCTCTATGCTACGTTCTCTGCAGGTCACGCCTGGGTTTACTTAAAGTCTCTGCACTTCCTGCTTCTCCGCAGTCCAATGCTTCCTCTGTGGCTGTCTGCTCCAGGCTGCAGATGCCTTGCCCCCTCTCCCAGGTGGCTATGGGGCCAGATCTGACTGAAATGTGATAGGCTTAATCCCATTTAACCTAATTGCATCTGCAGAGGAGCGCTTTTCCATGCCCTGTCACGTGCCTGCCCTTCTAAAGCTACTGCAAAACCCATACCGCACGCAACGAAATACACACACGCGCGCACACGCGCGCACACACACACACACACACACAGTCTCCTGTCTCTCCCCTGTCAAGTCTAAGCACTGTCTGCGAGTGTGCAGCCCTAAGAAGGTGTAGGAGAGTGACAAGTCTGGGCCTTGCCCCAGAGAGTGTGAGGCTGGTGTGGTGGGATAGACTCTGTCTCAGAGGGGTTAGCGAGACACGGCGCTGCATCCGAGAGCGATAATGAGGGATAGAGAGCTATTCCCGGACATTTCTCACTTATTATCCCTACCATAACGGAGAAGGGGCTTCACACAGGCTGGAAGGGCTGAGGTTACGTTGTGATGGTCAATCATGGTGGACAGTGAGGTTACACATCTGCTTCATCTGCCCTATAGAAAGGCCCACAGGAAGAGGAGGTGTTGGAGGCATCTTGTTCAGTTAGAGTTACCGACTGGTCAGGAAGTCTAAAAATGTACCAGCCAGTCAGAGATGTGGTGCCCTGACAAACAGTCTGCTCTCTCTCTCTCTCTCTCTCTCTCTCTCTCTTATTTTTTTTTTTCAACTCAATAGTAGACATCGCATTGCATTATGCATTATTTTGTCCAATTAAGAAAATATTTGATCATCTTTTTTAAAAATTGCATTTAAAGCTGATCTAATGTAAGTACATCTCCTTAAACCGCATCATGACAACATGGCATTCCGTCAGTTAAAATAACAATAATGTTTGTTTATAAGAATGAAGCTAAAAAAAAAAGAGTTTGACTGTGGTGTTGAATGCAAACATTTACTTTTAATAGTTGTTGCCCCATAGTTCTTAAATGGCAAACTGAATTCATTTTTCAAAATGTACTGCAGGAAACGAAAGCATGAGATGAAAAAAATGAAGCAAACAGCATAATCTTGGATTAATGGAACATGTAACATTTGGAGATTTGGATTACAGTTACAGCATAAACAGCGTGATTTGTGATTTGTATCTATTTCTCCATCTCTCTCTCCCCCTGTAACTGTCTCTGTCTCTCCCCCTCTCTCTTTACCTCTCCCTCTCTCTCTCCTCCTCTCTCGCTCTCGTTCTGAAGACTGGTCTCGCCCTGTCGCTTCACGCACAGAGGTGTGTGGGTTTGAATACAATTATCCCCTCAAGTTAAAGCAATTTCCTGCTAAAAATCACATATCTGCTTTCTAGAAAAAGTCAGCACCCTGCAGACAGCATACTGAAAAACTGTCACCTCACAGACAGGGATGCAATTTCACTTAATATGCAAATCAAAGAGACTTGATATAGTGCCTTGACAAAAGTAACTCTAAACAAAAGTAAAGTTGTTCGAGGTTGTTTTACTTAAGATGTGGCCTGCACAACAACAGTAGTGTGACCAACATTAACTGAAAACACTGGCGTCAGCATTGAAGAGCTCATGCTTTAAACAGAGACTCTTTTTTCACTATGCACTGCAGCAATGTAACTTTCAAATAGCTGTCACTGGGGTTCGGCCTTCTACGCCAACATTCATTCATCAGCAGTCTGAATCACAGTGAAAGCTATTTTAGACGGACATCTTTTCCATTGTTTTTTTTTTCTCACCTCCAATGTCATGCTATTATAGGGTGAGAAGGACAAAGACAGGGGAAATGAGGTACAAGTTTGACTTGATTGGTTTGACTCTCCAGAGACCATCCCCTTCAGGCAGTTATATGGCTCCCACCTCATCTCAATAGTTCAGCTATTACAAACAACCCCCTGTAAAACACGTCTCTTCTACTAACTATACTTAGCTCTATCAGAAGGAGTATATGAGCTGAATCCACCACCTGATTGCTTAAGACAGCCCATCTCAGCAGTTTTACGATATTTGCACTCAAACACTTTGCCTCACACTTCACTAGCTTTGATTGGTGTTCATGCATTTAAAGTTTGGATCTTAAAATGCATGAATGTTTACAAGTAATTATTCTGAGTGGATTTGCAGAAGGAGAGGCTGTTCTGTCAGCAGGAAGCTATAAAATCTGAGTGGATGACTGTCTGTGATGATGATCATAAAATTTTCTAGCCTCCTTTGGAATTTAAAGAAGCTGTATCAGACAGCAGTCGGTCAAAGACGGGTTACCAAAGTGATTTTAAATATATATATATATATATATATATATATATATATATATATATATATGTATATATAATGTTATTATGGTATTAAATTATTTATACATTTTATAAATGTACTTTAATCAAAGTTTATTTGTCAGTAATGTGATATCACAAACACAAATACTCTCTCTTCTCTCTGTCTCTCTCATACATAAACGTACGCACGCACGCATGCACGCGCGCACACACACACACTCAAAAGGAATTATGAGGGCAAGCTCTAATCGTGATTAAAGTGTCCTGTGCTCACCTGCCCAAGTCCAATCAAGGCGGGTGCTGATTGCAGTGGGCTCGGCTGGACTGACTGGCTGTGTGACTGCTGGGCAGCTGGGGCCGTATGAGAATCCCACCAGCCAGTCAGAGGTGAATCAATCATCTCCAAAGATGTCAGCATCTGCCCAAGCAATTTTATATTGGAATAAATGGCAGATGGGGATGTTGTTTCTCTGTTTAATCAGTTCCACCAAATGTGGCTTTATCTCTTATAAAATGAAACCATCTGCATCATGTAGGTGTAAGGTTTAAATGCAGCTAGATAGCGGCGCTTGAAGAATGGAAAGAACAGAAAAAGGATACTATGTTAAAAAATAAATAAATGAATAAATAAATAAATAAATGAAATCTAAAATAGGCCACAGAAAAATTTGTGCAGGAAATAAATAAATAAAGGGCACATTTCAATGCCGCACAAGTTCAATCATATTCTCTACATCTACTTTTTCCTTCTCTCTCTCTCTCTCTCTCTCTCTCTCTCTCTCTCTCTCTCTCTCTCTTTCCTCTCACAGGAATATTACCCATGGGCTCTAACCATTATATCTGGAGCCATTTATTTTCAGCACCTCCAGCCAGGCACTCAGGGCGTAATTTGGTCTGTGAGAATGCCGCAGTGGCACGCAGTGGACAGGCCTGATGAATCCCCTTTGTTTTAAGTAGAGATGATGGCTCTCAGTGTGCAGGCGCTGCTTTTAAAGGGCCAGCGGAGGGCTGCAGTGTTAGACAGGGAGCAGGAGGAGGATGAGGGCACAGTACTAGAGAGAGCAGTTCTCCCCCTGCACCAAGCTGAACGGTCAGAGGAGTCTGGCCTCCTCAGCTGGTAGATCTCATTAATACAAAACCTGTCATGGTCAACTTGGGGTGGTCGGCCTCTCCGTTTCATAGAACAAAAGGGGAGCAGGATCGACTGGATACATTTGGGATTAAGTCTGAATAATGGTTTAAAAAAAAGAAAAGGAAAAGAAAAGAAAAGTGCCCGCGCTCTTGTTGAAAAGAATTTAAATTTGGGGCAAAATTGAGTTTGCAGGAGAAGACCATTGCTGAACTGTTTTTCCTTTCCTTCTTTTTTCTTTTAAATTAAAGCTTGTTTAATGGAAGTGACCACTTTAAAGGTGTTCTCAAAGGGCTTTGAAGTTAAATGAAGGAGACACATGTAAGTATCACCAATGCTGCAGACTAATCAACACTGATTATGGAGAATACAAATTATAGGCATAATCCTTGGCTTCAGGAAAAGACAAAAAAACACAGCAAAACAGGAATGGAAATTTAATTTTTAACTTTTTCGTGACTCATGATTTTTTTTTTTTTTTTTTGCAAAACAGTCCAATATAAGCATAAGAATATCGTTAATGTGGTACATTTTAAGAGGAGGAACATCTAGCCATGTCACTGATATGTCTTTGGCTGTTTCCTAAAAAATGTTTAGTGTTTGCTGCAAGCAGAGAAGACCTAAGAAAGTGCTCCTTGTTCCTTTAGCTTAGCATGCTATATTACAGTATGTAAAACTTTAAATACAATTAGATATACTGACATCACACTGTCCTTCATGAATCTATTAGTATTCCAATAGTCTGTGGTCATTGCCCTGTATGTAACAGCTGATTTTAAATGGACACTCATAGAGAGCATGACACCATAGACATACTTATTGTACGAGGATGAAATTATTAATTACTGCTTAAAAATGTGATTCATGTTTGTAAACTGCCTGCTTACATAAACCAGCATTAAGCCTTCATTGCTAAATATACATTTCAGGCCTATTAACTGTTTAATTAGTATCAGGTGTGAACCATTAGTATAAACACATTAGAATTAGAGTGCACAGTTATTATTTAAGTTTAATCACGATAAGGGAAGAAAGAAAGTGACCTTTCTTAAGAAGAACAGAGTAACATTGTGGAGCAGGTAACACTATGAAAGACAACATTTGGGGTAGAAACAGGAGGGGCAATAAGAAACAGTAGGTAGGGGCAGGAAGAAATGCAAACAAGCCAAAGTAAGGAATGTTCCCAGCAGGGACTTTTCCAGAATCAAGCAAGTGGTAGCTAGGAATCCATTTGCAAAGAGCAAAAGTATGTTTTGAAGTCAGTGGTTTGGCAGAAACACCTGTAAGGTGCTTAAGAGCACTGGTGCAATTAAGAAAACAAAAACTACACCACTAATTAATAAAGTGAAGCAACAAAAACATGTGCAATGGGCAGAAAAGTATATGAAGAATGACTTTTGAAAAGTTATCATCACAGATGAATGTAGAACAATTTCAGATGCGACTAATTAGCGGGTCCCAGGTTTGGTACCAAGTCTCCATTCAGTCAGTCCGTGAGGTTTCACCATTGAAAGCCAACTTGTTGGTCCATTCCAAGTGTAAGATGGTGTGAAAATGAGGGATACTACAGTTTCTTAGAGGAATTCTATAATGGAGGACCCATGCCCCAAAAACACCAAAATATCTGGTGTTTATACACGATAAAGGCTGAAACAATATGGCAGAAAGGATGAGCAGCTCATACAGGGCCCAAATTCACTAGATTCAAATCCAGTAGAGGATTTATGGTCCATCGTGAAGTAGGCTTTTTATGCCAGTGGGAAGTAATATACCTCTAAAAGCACCATTTTTGAATGGAAATTGTAAACAGGATCCCACTATTAGCCTTAAATCTTAAAGTACCATGGACAGAGGAATACATCCAAATCAAATTCTAAATGGCAAAACCGAATGCATCTGTCCATGTGTCAAACGTTTTTTCAAGTGGTTAATTTCTGTTATGCCAACAGCATCACTATTGATTTGTCTCTGTATGTAAGGGCTTCAGATATTAGTTGTGGATCAAAAACTGTTTTTTTTTTCCCCACATCTTTACATTAAAAAATGATAGTAGCAAATAAAAAATGATATATGCAATTTACATCCCTTGTTTTAAAACCAAACATTATCTAAAGTCATTTTTGTCGATTAATCTACACAGCTAATGAATCTAATTGCTTAATAATCTATATATTGCATACACGTTGTTTTTATTCTCCAGTGTAAAATAAGAACCAGCACATTCTGCTGCGGTGGCTTAGTCAGGGCTTGACTGCTGATATTAGGGAGAGTGCCTCTTTATAACTGGAAGCATACATGACCCCCCCCCCCCCCCACCCACCCCCCACCATCACCACCACCACCAACCCCGCCCCCCTAAAAGCACTGGGCAATAATTAAATTTTCTGCTTGGTTTCAAGATGAGAGCTGCTGACCTGACTCCATGAGACATCCTCCTCCCCAAGTGGCTGCCGTTCGTCATGTGCTCTAATGTGACTGATATGTTGTGACATGAGTTAGAAACATAATTTGTTCCAGAAAAATTACTTAGTGTCATGCGCCGCACTAAATCGAAACAATGAGGGGGCCAGGACTGATAGGAAGTCTCTATCTCAGTCGGACAGGGCTCCGCGCCTTCTTCTCTTTATCTTCCCCTCGGAGTATGAATATTTAATATTAGACTGGGCCAGAATTGCTCTAAATAAGTGGCCCTGATGAAAGATCTCCCGCTGGCCAAGCATATGAGTCAAAACGACAAACCAAATGAAAAGCTTCCATCTTTTCCGGTTGGGGGATTTGAAAGCAGCAAAGTGCACCAGAAGCAGTGGCCTAGTTGAGAGTGGAGTGCTTGGTCTAATCAGAGACTGACTTCACCACATTAGCACAGAGTCAGTGCACGGGGCCTTTAGGAACCGGCCTCGTACCGACTGGCCTTGTGACGAGAAGGACAGTGTCCTGTTTTTTTTGTTTTTTTTGGTTTGGGTTAATAGTATTTATATCCATTTTGAAGATAATCTCCTAATTACACTGTCTAGACAGCATTCAGCACGCTAATATAGGTGGCAATTAACGGCGGCGGAACATTGTCATTAGGACACAGAGGAAAACTGAATGTATTGGGAGGGAGGTGGCTGTTTCTCCCTACTGTACCCACAGACAGTAAGCCCTGCTAATGGAGGGACAAGCCGCCACTCAAATTAAGCATTAAACCGGTGGCTGAGTGGACAGCATGTTACAGTGGCTGGCCTCTCATATCTGCATAACACATAAATGACCCAGTTCAATTTGATTTACTTATGGTTAAATATACCTTGTTACACATTACTGCAGCTGTTATTATCGGTTGATTATTCTGTAATATAATGCAATAGACTGATAACATGTGAGTAATATTAGTGCGATATTGTATAATGCAATCATGTATTTTAATATGTTAACAAAAACATGTGCATCTACATATATGTTACAGCGCATGCACGCACGCACACACACACACACACACACACACATACACCTACACACACAATTATTATGTAATTACACAGACATTAATCGACCACATGTGCAGAGGGAATTTTGAGGGGTTATCAAACCATGGACCAAATATGTGGTTACTGCAGCACTAGAACACAATACAAGCCAAGTGTGAGGACAATTACTGTCTAACAATGTTCACCCTCTCCAGGACTGTGTCCAAGGTGAGTGTGCTATTATTTCTTTCCCAAACAGAGAGGCAGTTTCCACTCAGGCAGGAGGTTTTGCCATACATATGGATCAAGCTGGCAGGCCATGCATTAATGGCCTCCCTGTGGAATTTAAAACAGTGTTGCAGGGCAGAGTGGAGCTCCACAGGGAAATCAAAACATCAGCAGCCACACGGGTCACTCGTACAGCTCCATTTACAGAACGCTCCCACTTTCCTTTCCCTTCTCTGCGTGTGTGTGTGTGTGTGTGTGTGTGTGTGTGTGTGTGTGTTAAGCAAGGTAGGATATAGTCTGTTTGTTTCTAATATTTTCAGGACTGGAAGCTTGACAATCAGCCGCTACCTCGGTTTGTGTGGAGATCAGTTCAACATGCCTCTTTATGAGACATGACTCAACCCATTCTCATTAAACCATGTAAACACGGCCTGTAATTACAGCATATAAAATATTTAAGCATCTCTGCAACCTGCAATATTTCCAAACAGTCCTAAATGTATACTTTTTAAAATCAATTGCACCTACTCACATCAGCGGGTAAGTACCAGAAAATTCTACATCCCCTACCGAGATGCAGCATGCACAAATCAATGAGACGTGATTCCGTGACAAACCTCCTCCAGGCCCTCTGGCTATTGGCATGCAGGTCGAGGGGAAGTGGGTGGGGGGTGGATGTGACCCCATACATAGGGTGACCTCGAGCTGCTCTTAAAATACACTGCTCATCTCGAATGAGGGACGACAGAACAGTTTGATTAAAGCCTCAGAGGCTAGGCTATCTCTCTGAGGTCGTCTCATTAGGCCTGGCATGCAAGGGGAAAAGGAGGTTGGACAGAGGACAACTAGCATCCAGACCACTCTCCGCCACACCCATTGTGTCAGCCTTGAGCCAACCCTCACTCTTAGTCATCTCTCCATTTTCCACGTGCCCTCTGAACTCCTCTAAAGAACAGGCCACGTCATTAGGATGGCCAGAGATCATCCTTTGAGAGCAAACTGAAAGCTAGCAGAATCACAGGAAGCTGGGTCAAGTCTCGAACCCTCAAAAAATTACAGTCATTCTATTCCACTTTCAACAGCCCGACAGTATGAAGCCTTTTTTTCAGAGATTACTTTTTATTATTAGACATGGAGGCCGGACAAATCTGCCAAGACCTGTACAATTACTATTCTGATTTTCCGCCTTCAAATGAAGCCATCCATAGAATTCCAGTGCTACCCTGACCTCTTGTGCAGTGCAGACTTGATAAATAGCACATTGTCTATTCAGTGGAATAGTACACTTCTGGATAGCAATGTAACAAAGTTTTGGCGGTTAGCTTGACAAGGGGGAAAGTTCAGTGACGCTGCTGTTTGGTTGAGCTTGGTAAAGAAAAAAAAAAAAAATTGAGCGCTATGTCCTGTCTGTGTGAACAAAGAACTGTGTGTCTCCCCTATTGATTACTTCACCTCAAAGACCCTCTCACACTCTAGCAATGCTCATTATTCAACAGCTACAACACAAACACCCCGAAGCTCTGATGCAACAAGAGTTCACATTGGAGGAGAAGAAAGGCTGTTGATAACGCCGTCCTGAGGAATGCCAATAATGTGTCCATCATATGCATGACAAGAGACTGCTGACCTGACGCTGACGCACGTACACCCACACAGAAGCCGTCTCAACACAAGCCATGTCTTCATCAACGCTGTTGTTGGACCGTTCTTTCTCTTATTCTTGAGTAAAAGTTCAACTCACGCTGGCACATAAAGAAAGAATGCGTTGAAACTCTCTCAAGTTTATGAGAGAAATGTGTATTTCATTGTCAGTGATTAAAGATCTGATTTCTGCCAAATCTTAGGGATTTGGAGCCATTTAAGGCTCATATTTGACAAGACGAGTTAATGTTAAGAAAGACAAATTGGTGTGGATCCAAATCAACATATGCCAACTATCAGTATACTGGGTACAAAAAAATAATAATGTACACTTGAGTTTTGAACCATATTAGGACATTTGGACACCTCCATAGTTCTCTTTCTAAAGGTATTTTGCTGTTCCTGGCATTTTTAGGAGAGCGGCTAACAGAAATCCACGCTAATGTCGATCAAAACCAATGCATGTATGTGGGGCCAGCAGAAGAGAGAGAAAAACTCAGTCCTCTTTACAAATAAAGGAAACTCTATATTGATGTTGGATTTATCAAACGTAATGCTAATGCCAAAAAAAAGACTTTTAAATGAGGTATGTACTTGAAATAATTAGTATCTAGAATATAGATTAGGATGAATGTTGAAGGTTAAGACGGGGCTTGGGTTTAGGTCATGTTTTGGGTAGGCTATTTGGCTTTAGAGGATGAAACTGCACACATTGGGTTAATTTAGGAATACTGTCATCCTTTGGCATAGCCGTGCTGAACATTATCTGTGACTTAGAATTGGAATTGTCATATAACATATAATGGTATGTTAAGATAATATATCAACAGTTTTGAAAAGAACTGCATTTTCAAACTAGTATCAAAACACACACATTCATACTTTCGTATACACACATGCCCACACACACATGGAGCTCCCTAAGGTTGATTGAAAAGCCCTTCTCTGCGTGACCATGTCAGTGAAACTAACAGATGCTGAAGAAATGGAGAAATTTTGACGGAGAGAAGGGGAGAGAAAGAGAGAGAGAGAGAGAGAAAGGGAGAGACAGAGAGACAGAGAAGGGGGAGAGAGAAAATGTGAGGTCTGTACTCTCTTCACAGGCTATAAGTGCACTGATAGACCCAGTCTCTCCCTTTCGTTTTCTCTCTTTTTCTCATTCTCACTCTCTTGCTCCAATCCACGTGCATCAGTGATGGCTACGCTCCTATGCTCTGTCTTTATAGTAATGCAGGAAGAGGGGATGGGAGAGGTTTGACACAGCAGCCTCTGGAAACAAAGGCGTGTGATTTATAACCCGGCCGTCTGCTCATAAATCACACCTGAGGCGCGGCGCTTTTAAACGCCCCGCATCCTGACAGCGTTTACCTTTTATAAATGATTGGGCTTTACCTCCCATTGAGCTTCTGCCCTAGCACTCCTCACTTCTCTCTCTCTCTCTCTCTCTTTTCCCCTTCTCTCTTACTGCATTTCTCTCCATTTACTTGTCTTACTGTGTTTCTCTCACTGCCTCCCTCTATTTTTTGTACCTCTGTCATTCTCTTTCTTTCTTTCTTTCTTTCTTTCTTTCTTTCTTCCTTTCTTTCTTTCTTTCTTTCTAGTCTCTTAGAGGATCTCTGTTTTAACCTCGCTTGCCAGCATACATCTCTTGTTTCTCTCTCTCTCTCTCTCTCTCTCTCTCTCTCTCTCTCTCTCTCTCCCTCTCTCCTCTCTCTTTCTCTCTCTCTCTCTCTCTTCTCTCGTTTCACATCCTTTTTTTTCCTCTTCTTTCCGTGGTTGTTCTCTCCCTCCTCATCCCCCACTCTGAGTGAGATCAGACCCCGCAGTGGCAGGTCTCTCCTCATCTCCTGCACTGGGGAGATGACATTGGCAGCTTAAGCTCTGCTAACTCTGCCTCTGTAAACATTTAGAAAATTAACGTGTCAGTCTAACTTTATCTGCTTTAGTGTGTTGTACACACAACTGGATTTGTATGCATGTATTCAAAAGCATGCACAGTGTGTGTGTGTGTGTGTGTGTGTGGTTTGTGTGTTACTAATTTTTATGATATATGATATGCACACCTGTATATCATACACAGCCAGTGAGGGCCCAGAACAGTGAAGGCACAGCTGCAAGGCTGAGTTGTCAGATAAAAGAGAGGTCTTGAGTATATTCACACTAGATGCAATGCCTGCTGACTCCATATAATAGCCCTGAATAGATTAGGAAATAAATCACATGCACACACACAGACACAGACACACACACACACAAACACACACAAACACACACACACACACATACAATTCTCCTTGGTGTTTAAAAGGATTTAAAGAAGACGTGAAAAATATCTGACTCTCAAACCCCATTTACTTGCCAAGCAACACGAAAAAAACATGGGAAAGACATGGAAATGTTATAATAACCACACCACATGATGTATGGTGAATGTAAACCCTCAAAAGAGGTTTGACTGTCCCCCTCAAATCCGACGGAACCCTTTTTGTACTAAGAAATATCAATACACTCAATACACAGGGCTGGGCCTCCGTGGCCACTTCTCACAGTTATTTATGACTGCGGTCCTGACAGCTCCATCTGATAAAGACGGAATACTAACATAACTCTCAACTCAAAGGACCCGGAGCATAAACTGCAAGAAATGAATGATGGAACTCTGTACACTATAAACCAGTCAGAGCAGTGGTACAGTGAAGGGTAATAGTCTTCAACTCACTATATGGCTTGGGGAAGTTTTTCTGGAATCTTCCCAGAGCCTCAGCTGTCATCATCTGTAGATTCTAAATGATCAGTTTTCATGTTTTCTTGTAATTCCAGACAATCCTGTATAATATTTGACTTTTACAATATTACATCATAACCAAATGATATTTTAATCTAAAATGAAATAGCATTATCATAGGGGGAAAAAAAACATTATTTTTCTAGAATTTTCCCAAACATTTTGTCAAATACTTTTCAGCTAACAGCTCATAATGTCTAAATCCTATCTGCGCGTCGGTTGCTCATTTAGTCAGCATTCCATCTGCTTGATTGCTACTCACTTGATCTTCTCTCTCAAGCTCCATTTCTTATTCTGTTCCAACTTCTCATGGCAAGATATAAAAAGGAAGACAGGGTAGATGAAATGGATTTAAAAAAAAAAAAAAAAAGTCCGTTTTGGTTTTTGTTTTTTTGCTTTTTCTTTTTCTTTTTTTTTTTCTCCCTCACATTTTGTCGTGACAGTTGTCCTTTGTGTTTGCGTTGGACAGGCTACAGTGAAATGGCAAAATGTGATGGAAATGCAGACTGTTGGGTTGTCAGAGTGTTCAGAGATGTGTTTTCACTGGGAGAAACAAAAGTCTTCACAGCCACAAACAACAGGACCACTGGAATTGACCAGAGAGTCTACATTTACCAGAGTGAAATATCATCCTTAATACAGTAACCCACTCTAAAAGCATTCCTCTAAATCTCATGAACCCAGAACTTTAGTCTGCAAAGGATACATTTACAGAATAATCAAGTTGATGAAGCTGTTATGAGATTAAAATCCAATATACAAGCAAAGGATTACATTCTTCTTGTTCTAATATTCAAATGAAATTACAAATGAACTATGATGAAGCCATAATTAAGCAGGTCTGTCTATCCTGTTTATCATAACAGACAAAATGACAATGGATATTTATCAATATTTTGTTTACACACGCTTGTATTTTAGTTTTAGAATTGTTCAAATTAGTTAGAATATACTAATCCAGTTAATAAAAAAAAGTATAATATTTTATTACAAATGATATGAATCATATAAACATTATAAGATGTTTATGGTATGATGGGAGTGATACTACAGTAAAATGTAACACATCATATTTGGCATAAAGACTAACTTCCAGGAAGATCAAAAGGTCAGGACCTGCTAACAGGCCAATCCTGGTTGTCCACCTGCATGTAGCCTCCTTGTGCCAACAGAAGGGCCCTGTTAGCCCAGAGCTTGACCTTGATGTTGGGAATGACTCGGTGACCCTTCCTCTCCCACTGAAGCCAGAGCTTCTATAGAGTGTGTTACAGCTCAGTCAGACTGCAGTGCAGTGCTCCAAGTTCATTCATCACCCTGTTACCAAGGTGAATGTCAGTTACCTTTTCAAACCTCTCCACTGCTTGGGTGGAAATTAAAATCAGATGTCACTAATTGGCCACCAGCATGGGTCCAGTCAAATTTTTTTCTTTTTTTTACAGGAAGGAATGGGTTTGTTACACCTCTATGGTTTCTCAATGTAGCAATCCAAATACTTTAACTGTTATTTTATGATTCATGTATCTGTCTGTTTGATCAAAGAAAATCCTTTAGTTCAAAAATCAATGGAAACCAGAGATGTTTTGCATGGATTATTTCCTTAATGTGTTGTCATGGTAAAAAGCTTCTGGCATGTTGAACTTTAGAAGAAAGGCAAGTTTAACATGTAACGATTGCCAACCCTGACCTTGATCATTTCTTGAGGCACCTGTACAAAGCATCTTCTAATTAAATTAAAAAACACTAAGGCAGTTTTACTTAGCAAATGAAAACACCGCATGTGACAAGTTTTGCCTTTGATGGAGGTATTTTGCAGTAAGGGGGAGAGTAATGCAAAAAGAAGTGCTAGACTTTGACTGTATTTAATGAGCTGGATCACCTTGAGTTCACATCACACTGCTGCTGGTATATGGCAGTGTGTTTGCCAGCAGAGACTTTGGACTGGTCATTAGAAGGGAATGCCTTTGCTTAACAAGAATGTTAAGGGTTTGTGCTTAGTGAGAAGGGTTCCTTGCTTTGAAGAGGTTATTTATTTCTCTTTAAAAAAAGAAAAAAGAAAGAACTTGAGCTTTGAATATATCAGGTCAAATCCACCTCATTTATGTGTCATTTAGGGTTTTCCAACAAAAATTTAAATTGTAATCTTTCTACTCTTTAAAATTAATAAATACATTTCCTGACTAAATACATTTCATTCAAAACTCTTGCACTGTCTGAAGAAATCACATGTGATCCATATCACACGTGGTCCATATTACAGGTCTAGTTACCTATTTACCAATTATCATTAAAAGAAGAAAAGTTAAAGCCTACCAGCTATTCTCCTTGTTTAATTCTGTAAACATTCTCCATCACAAGGAGGAACTTCAAAACCTCATGCATGCCTCTAGACTCATCAAAAAATGTAAACGTCACACATGGTGACAGTTATTTCTGAATATCTTATCATTAAATCTATACCTCTGCACCTGTACTAATTATCCCACAGCGGATGTAGGCTACATACAGATTACACAGACTATGTATTACAACACCGAAGCAACATAACACATACATAAACATAAACATCAACATAAACAGCAGCTTTAAACCATTTTTTCTCTCGTATTTTCAGGTGTAATAGGGGGTATACCTGTAATTACATCCAGCTGCAGTCTTTTCCCTGTTGAACGCTAATTGCCAATAATGATTTTGGAAAGCGATAAAAACTATTCGCAGGCTGAGGTTTGGCATCTTGGTAGAGAGCCGCTGATCTACGGGAGGGATCGCATCAGTCTTGGCCCTGCTGACTTATCGAAATCTACATAATCTAATCTAATAAACATGTTATCACTTTCATGAGTTGATAACAGGTTTATTGGAGTCATAATGCACAGGTGGAGGTTTGAAGGTCTCGCTGGAGAGAGTAGCTTGTGCGTAGGAAAAATACAGGGACTGGGGATAGGTTAGACGACGGCTGAAGACACTAATGAGATCCATGTATAATTAAAAGACAACTGAACTGTTAATTAATGAATTGTTGTGTTCCAACGTGTGCCCCTTAATAAGCTAAAGAAATTGCTGTGACTCACTCAGGGTGAAATGAAATTACACAGCGTCGAGCGCAAGAGGTCGGAAGTAAACAAATCTGAGAACACACAGTCAACTTGAGTTTTCACACCGCTGACAAGATACACACTCACAGATCACTACCTTTAACAAATTAAAGCTGCAATGCACATCAGGGAACAAATGTTACTACAAAGGTTCAAACTGCTTCAGCCAGAGGAAAAACACAATTATAGTCACAGAATCTACAGGCCAGTACCAACCATGCATTTTCCAGACGGGCCTGTTTTTTCACACAGGCAGAGGTAAAATGTGTTTATGATAGTATATAGTTAGAAATCCCTCTCTCTTTCTCTCTCTCTCTCTCTCTCTCTCTCTCTGTGTGTGTGTGTGTGTGTGTGTGCGTGTTTTGCTGTGTGTGTGATGAGATTACAACACTGCGTTTAACGCAGGCTGTATAAAATGTTTTCACAGCATGTATATAATATATTACACCAAAATGTAAAAACCATGCACATAGTCTGCAAGATTTTCCAGCATTTTACCATGAGGGACCGTATTTGAAACAGCTGATTCCGTAATCTGTGCACAGAGATATGACATTAATAATGAGAATTTGAGGACATCCATCATTATCATTCTAGCCTCGCTCTCTCTCTCTCTCTCTCTCTCTTTCTCTCTCTCTCTAACTCCCTTTTTTATTGTCCCTTAGCCCTGTGACATGAGACATGTAGCTGGAGAAAATAGCTCTCTGCCCAGCTTTCATCTTTATCTGAGGCACTATTGATTATTCTCTTCAGAGCCTTCTCCTGCCGCAGAGATAAGTTACTGGTTAAAGAGAAAGCAAACACACTGATATGGCAAGAGCTTTACCTAAAGTCCAAGTATGAAAGACTTTTGCCGAACATTTACAACTTGTTATCTCATAGCTACAGTGAAAATGATATCTTGATTATGTTATGGCACCTTTGTCAAGACCTACCTTCTCTGAAAGCAATGGGATAAAACTCCAACGCTTTAACACAGATGTCACATATATGGATGATGGGTTTCTCAGATATTGGTTAAACGAGGTCCTAGACTATATGATATCATGAATGGAGATCATCTGCTCAGAATGCCATTTAGCTTAAGACTAAATCTTAATCCTCGTCTTGGGAAACAGCCACGTTCAGAGTTAATGAAGAGGGTTCGTGTACGTCTACCGGAGATCGGGAGGGTAACTAGCATTCATTCCTCTTCTCATTATCCTAATTACTGAATGTGCCCTTTGGCTCTGACATGGGTTAAATGCATAAGCCATCACTCTGGATCAACACTGAGAAGGTCATTGGCCTAATAAGGAAAGAAATGTCTGCCAGCAAGGATTGGACCGTGAAAAGAGTGAGTTAAAAGTGAGTTAAACAGTAACTATATCATATCAAATCCAAGAAGATATGATTTGGGGGGGGGGGGGGGGGGGGGTTAGGGTGGGGAGGAGTTCCTGTGCGACGAGAACTTCATGGCAAAGCAAAGAGATAACCAGTAGCACGTTTATAGTGATATATAGTAATACATCAGTACACTGACTTCATCTTACTCATTTTT
The DNA here is from genome assembly GCF_902362185.1 of Chanos chanos. Lineage (NCBI taxonomy): Eukaryota > Metazoa > Chordata > Actinopteri > Gonorynchiformes > Chanidae > Chanos > Chanos chanos. The sequence continues at coordinate 16,970,143 of NC_044504.1, read as the reverse complement.
ATGAAGCAACTTACCCCACCTCCATCATGTTTGTGACAGAGACCTTTGGACATGGAGGAGCTTTAGGAACCTTTTCAAAATAACATCCTGTTAAAATGGACTCGCTATCTTATCTCGACTGCTCTGCATTTCAAAGGTTTACGTGTTTATTGTTGTTTGTGCACAGGGCAGTGAATTCTGTGGGTTATGTGATTACTGAGACACCGCCCTGCTGTTACTTTTACTTTAAGATTGTGGCTCAGACATCGAATCTGAACATGGACTTTATAGGGTTTGGGAAGGAAAAGGCAAATTGCAATCTCATATCAGAATTTCAATCTGTTGTTGTAAACATGGGGGGGGGGTTTATCATAAAAGGGAGTCAAAAATCATTATGCTCTCCCTCCTTTTTTCCTCAGATAAACTGATTTCACTGATTAAATTATATCTGAATCGGTAAGAAAAACATGTAAGTGGAATACTAGTTCACACTTTATTTTAGGTTTCTCTTATCTCTTATAACTGTATACTCACAAATTAATCCAACTACTGTCAACTCACAAATGAATTTAATAACTGCATACTCACAATTTAATATTAGTGGTAAATTGTAACTGCTGTATAGGTGCTAGTTCTGAAACTGGACTCATCATACTTACTACATGTTTAATTATGAACTTGTTATTACATGTTATATTACATACAGTGTTACAAAGATACCAACATTTCCATATTTATGGAATATATATATATATATATGATGAAATACTCCTCAATATTGCTTAAATTGTGAAGGACACATAATATCAAGTTGATTCAAATAATATTTTGTATTATATTTGTTTTTGATTGTCACTTTTTCTCATACAGGGCAACGGGTCCTCCTACACATTAATCTTCACTTTCACTGCCTTGTCTGTAAGCAGTGGAAACTTTAGTTTCAATGACTCTCAACAGTGCAAATGTGAACAATTTAGCCAGTCTAAATTTTGCCCTTACACTACCGAGCATTCAGACTTACAGAGGAGCTGAGACCACTGTGAAACCAAGAGGCCACTTTCAGTCTTACTGAAGTAAATCAATTCAATTTGACTCAGTTCAGAGGCTTTAAAACATATCGGCTTAAGTGAAATGGCAGTTTATTGTTGGCCTTCATCTTTAGTAAGATATTACATCTTGTCTTCACACTATCGACGGACATCCATCTTTAAAACTATTCTGCTTCTATGCTTTCAGTGGAGAAACATTAAAACTGCTCTTTGGTTCCTGCTTTTCTAAATTAGTGACAGAAAAAGCACATCTCTCCTTCTACGGTATATTCAAGTGATTTGGCATTAGAAACACAACTTGGCATGTTTACAGGAATTGAAATTCAATACAAATAAGCACCAAGTGTACGCAAGAGGGAGAACAATCTGGGTGATTATTGAGACAGAAAACACACAGAGAGGGAAGGGAAATTGAGATGTTATCACTAAGTCGTCCCTGTCAGTGTGTGACAACACTGCAAAAGAGGGGAAGGCAGGACAGAAGTCAGCCAAGGCCATCAGTGTTAACTGGACAGAAAGGAGGATTCTGGGTAATAGACAGAACTCATTCAGATTTTTTTTTTTTTTTTTTTAGCTTTTCTTTTATCATTTTCAGTGTTAAGTTTGAAAGTTTCAATTTGACTTTGCGTATAATGTTCTGAAGAAATGCCTTGATATAAATATTTGTCACAGGAATCATCCTTATGAAAACTGTACTACAGCAGTTGTTAAAAAAAAAACAAAAAACAAATAAGACAAACAAAAACACAAAAAAAGAAGAAACCTGTAAAAAGGTTCTTTTTATTATGTTGTAAATCAAGGTTATAAAACACAATAACAGGCCTTGATGAATGAAAATGAAAAAGTACTCTTTGTGAACACAGGTTGTATTCTTCTCTGAAATATTACCAGTTAGGTTTATGACCATGGATGAGAGTGGACATAATGCTTCACTTGCTGTGTCATTAGCTGCCCTCAGCTTTTGTTCAAGTACATTTCATGGCATACTGCAACTATATTCATACACATCCTTTGACTGTTCTACCAAATCTTTGCAAAGATTAAAATAGGCCAGAGTAGATCGATGCTTATCGTTATGATGGAGAATGAAAAGTTCCAAGCAAATGGGAGAAAAAAAAATCACTGGGGGGCGAGTGGGGTGGGGTGGGGGAGGACGGTGCTGTTTTTTCAAAGACAATTCATCAATCCCTTTTTTTCCCGCTCCAACAAAGTTGGCTATGCTTCTCCCTGTGCTGCTGGCGTCCCAGTCAGCGTGGCCTGAATCAGATGGTACATCACATTCCGCTGAAAATGGCAGTCCCAAAGGCTTGTTGTCTGTGTATGTGTGTGTCTGTGTGTGTGTGTGCGCGTGCACGTGCTTGTATGTGTGTGTGTGTGTGTGTGTGTGTGTGTGTGTGTGTTTGAGAGAGAGAGAGAGAAAAGGAGGAGTGAAAATGGCTGTGTCTCAGCAGGGGGGCCCATGCTAATGAACAGGTGGTGGGGGAAAGAGAAGGTTAAGGCCGCTTCTGTGGGTGTCTCTGGAACCCCGTGCTGCGTGGACAGATGTGTGGACTGGTGCTCCTCTTCCCCCGCCTGCGCTGCCAAGCCAGTAGCCTGTGTTCAAAACGCCCTCATTTATCCCCCTTTGTTCTTTGTTATTTTTGGACTCAGTCACAACGGCAAAATTGTCTCTCTCCGAGAAAAATCACGTCTCCATCTCCCATTCCATTTGTTCTCCTCCATGTGTATTAGTGAGCAATGTTCAGAAAATCGTGCAAGACTTGGCTTTGTGTACTAATAGAGTGAAAACAAAGATTAAGACCTCCCAAAAACTCCCAAATAATCTTTTATTAGCCAAGCAACTTGGTAATCTTTGAGTGTAAGGCAGTACTTGTGCCAAATGAACACATAAGTACCAAGACTCTTTTTACCTCTTAAGAGATGACATTTGGTCTTGAATTAGGAGCATGATAATAGCTTGTGCATTCGTCAGAAAGGTGGATGGACTTTGGGTGGTGTTGGCAGGTGCTGGAGCACACGTTTGTAAATGCACATTGTTTTTCCGCTCTCCCCACAGTTGAGATTGATCAATCTCAGTACTAAACCCCACGGTGGTAATTGCGTCAGAGAACACAGTGCAGTTAAAGGAATGGGGGGGGAGGGGGACTGAAATTTAAAAATGTATCAAAGAAACTTAGGGAAAACAATCAGAAGATAAAGAGACAGTGTGTGAAAAGCTGGTGTGCATCTGTGTGTGTGTGTGTGTGTGTGTGTGTGTGTGTGTGTGTGTGTGTGTGTGTGTGTGTGTGTGTGTGCGCGCGTACATGTTGGTGTGTGTGTGCGTTTAGCCAGACAGTGGAAATCACCTGCACGGTTGCTGCTACTCAGAGTCGGGTTGCCTGCACCTGCGTCTGCCGCTGCAGTGGAGGAAAGTCAGTTAGCAGAGTTGTGAGAGTCATCAGAGGTTCTCCCACTCCTGTTCCACCCATTAACATCTGAGTCACCCCTCTGGCCTGGGCCCACCACTTTCACTCTGCCAGATTAAAAAAAGCCCCCCTGCTTTCCACCCCCCCCCCCTCCCCCCAACACAACTCCGCTGTCTTCCACAAGCAACCTAAACAGCAGCTATAACTGTGCTTTCTACGGCTAGCCTATCGCAGCAAGTGGAGAGGAAACTGAAAGAGAAATCTCTCATACCCAGAGTGAGTTTTTTTTTCTTCTTCTTGCGTTTTTTTTTCCTTTTTTTTTTCGGCAAGCGTAGCCAAGGCTGGAGGTCAGTGGGGATTTTTCTTTTTTTTTTTTTTTTTTTGGATTGTTGTCGCTTGCCGCCCACTCCCCCTGTGCCCGTTCTCTGAGTGAGACGGGCGCTGCCACCTGCTATCATTGTGGACGGCAGCTTTGGAGCTCGGTAGGGGGGCTGCTGGGACGGCGGGGCAAGCAACATGTTTCGGCAAGTTTGTTTGAAAACCTGCGGCCGGCCAGAGCGCCGATCAGAACGGGAAAGAGCCAAGCACAGCTGACAGACATTCACTCACAGGCCAGCGCCGCCTGCCTCACCACTTCACACAACACACTCTCTCTTTTTTCCTTTCTTTCTTTCTTTCCCTCTTTTCTCCCCTCCTTTTCTTTCTCTGTGGGAGACTGAATTCACAGTTTAATTGGCCGTCCTTTACAGTCTGACCGTGGTTTGGTTTTTTTGGGTCCCATCGGAGTGATGTCATCAGTGCGTGCCCAGACAGAGTGCTGCAGGTGAATCTTTATTGTCCTATTATCCCTCGTTCATGAGAAACGGAGAGAAGCCCACCTGAGCAAAACCTAGAATCCCCATAAGACTCATTACGATCAGACCATATATATCACACAGCAAGTGGGAAAGACTCCACTTAGAGACCTAGAGGGACAGCCACTTAACAACAGGTCCCAGGAGTCACAGTATCACACAATTACGCATAAAGATCATTTCTCTTAATGTTGAACTTTATGTCCACGTCAGTTTAACACCAGAGGGTACGAAATGAAGAATCATTTTCTATTTGACTTTTTCTGTTGGCCTAGAATTTCATTGGTGAATGTTAAAGTGAGAAACGTCTGTCTCAGCATTTACGAGTTTAAACAGGGAAAAAAAAAAAAGAAGTTTCACAAACCAAACACTTGAGCACAGGACAGTGTTTTCATACAGTTTGACAGGAGTTAAAAGAATGGAAATGCCGTTGAGTGATTCTTTTTTTTTTTTTTTTTTGATTCTTTGAAGAATGATTTTCTGATGAGAATATCTGATCTCTGAAGACGGTCTTGCACTGAAACTTTCCATGCTGCATTTCACAATCTATGGAAATGATAAATTTGACATTCAAACAATTCTGCCTCAAATGTCACATCTGATAACCGTTGACAGGCTTTCAAAGGGTGCAAATTTAGTTAATTCATATCAGTGTCTTAATTCCTATATAATTCTAGATATTTGTCACTTTTTTGCTTCCAGCACTGCACAGCTCCTACAGATAGCAGCTGTCAGAGTGACACAACAAATGTTAAATGTTAAATGCCATTTCAGCCCTCCAAGTACAGAAATGTGTAAATCTGTGCATGATTAACTGATGTGAGACTAGAACCTCAGCATGAGTCAAAAACAAAATGCACACGCACATACACACACACACACACACACACACACACTTTTTTTTAGTTAAATATAATACTTCCACTGAAAGCTTAGGACTTTAGGGACAGTGGCCTCTGTAACAGAGAAAATTGGAGAGAGAGAGAGAGAGAGAGTGCAAAAGAGAGAGGGAGCGAGAGAAGGAGAGAGAGTCCTCAGGGGGAAAACACCTGGTAACAGAGGCACGGGCCAGAGGAGATGAAAGAGTGTGTGAGAGTGGCTTTTTGATACCCCTCTTCAAAGCCATTGTACAAGTGAACATATCCCGGAAGACTGCTCTCACATGCTATATCAGTCTCAGCCTGCTTCCGGAGTATGTTACAAAACTTTTTCTCTTTTTTTCTCACAGAGTCCTCTTCCTCTTCCTCCTTTTCTCCCTTTTTCTCTCTTTGTTTCTTCCACTGTGAGGGAAATCACCCAACTAGTCTCTCTCTCTCTCTCTCTCTCTCTCTCTCTCTCTCTCTTTCTCTCTCTCTCTCTCCCTCTGGTCTATTTTGAACAAGCTCTGAACGATAAGAGAACTTGAGGTTCAGTTGAGTACTTTCCAGACAACACAGCACTTTTTACTGCACAGCTAGCGTTCTGAGAAAAAGCCCGTAGAGGTTTCTGTCCTGCGCAGAGCAAAACGCATACTATCTTACAGATCGGAAAACACAGTCGCACAGCAACAAAGTTAAAAGATGTTAGAAGATTGTTCCAAATATAGAACTAGACATGTTTACATTTTTAGAATGTCATGTTAAGGTTTAAAGGTTTTCAGCATATCAAGGCAAAGAGCTTGAGCCAAGACTATGACTTTTTCATTTATTGAATTTTGTAATACTAACAAGACAATACAAACACTGAAATATTGTACAAAAAAAGTCTGTGTGTGTGTGTGTGTGTGTGTGTGTGTGTGTGTGTGTGTGTGTGTGTGTGTGTGTGCGCGCGCGGGAGGGGGGGGCATAAAGGACAAGGAAAGAAAAAAGGGAACTCAGACACAAACTGATGTTTCTCATTATCTCTAGGATTGCTCAACCACTTACACACACAAACTAGTCACTGAACATTCACCATTGCATCCACACTTGATAAATACTATTAAATATCATCAAAAACATTGGCCGAAGAAACAAATCGTCAAATAATCAAGGTGCCTGCTTATTTTATTCAATACCTAAGTCTGTGACTTTCCAATGCGTATAAGGTTATACCGCTAAAAAAAAAAAAAAAAACTTTATTTCCTCCCTCCTTATTGCCTGAGGCACAACATTAGAATTGACTGAGAGCTACACTTGTTGAGTTTATGTAAAGGTTGGTTATAGTCAGAGAGTCTGTGTGTGGGGCGGATAAAAGCACTGGGACAGAGCTGATATGCATGTCCTGAATCACTGTCTGTTTATTAGACAGAGAACATTACAGTCAGTCGGCATGAAGGAAACAGAGAGTGAAGGACTGTACGGTTACAATTTATGCACAAGCACGAAAGTGATGAGTGGTCATTAATATTCACAGGCCTGCCCCTCACACACACACACACACACACACACACATTAAATGTCCTGACATTCTGCACAGTGCACCTATGGGAGACTGTGAAATGTGCCCACAGAGATAAACAGGCGTATGTGACTTAGCATCCACATCCAGCATGCATAGTATGAGAAACCATAAACACAAATTTCTGTCATAAATCATGTTTATGTGGCATATGCATTCATTTATCAGAACTGAACTTCAAAGTCAACCTATGGAGCTAATAAATTGGCTTCTATAAAGCTCTACATCCAAAAGAGCCATTTCTCAATTTACTCAGTCCACATGCAGATATGTCAGTGATGGCTTGTATTTACAGGATAGTTTTGGAGCAGAAAAGAGGCCTTTATAATAGGGACCACGTGTTTCACCTGCTTCCTGCTCACCTGCTGCTGGCTTTCATTCATACACACCCAAACCTGTTCCACAGAGCCAGGGAAAGAGTCAAAAGTCAACGATTGTCTTCATAGACACCCCTCACATTTCTGCCTTTTATTCAGTTTCACACACACGCACGCACGCACGCGCACACACGCACACACACACACACACACACACACACAGAGGGACAGACAGAGAGAGAGAGAGAGAGAGAGAACTATGCAACTACATAAGGTTTTTTTTTGTCTTGTTTTGTCTTTTTTTTATTATTTGTTTGGTTTTGTTTTGTGTGGTTTTTTTTTAAACAGCAGTCAAGCTGCTGAATTCCTCTTCTCTGTATTGCTCTGACACCCACTACTCTCTGATCCTCTCCCACCTCTCAGCCAGCGGGAAGAACCATGATCACTGTGAAAAGTGGGCCAGAAAACACTCTTATGTATAAACATGCTGAGCTTGTTAAAAGCGATGTCTTCTGTTGTTTCTTAGAGCTGATGAAACTCTGAAAGGGGCATGGGGAGGGGTGGGGGGGGTGCAGGATAATATGTATTATTGCTTTTTTTTTTTTTTTTTTTCCAAAGCTACAAGCCATAGCAATTATTGCGCAACCTTACTTTTTATTGTTCCCAGCTGCTGAAATGATTACTAAATGTCAGTAAGATGCAACATTTCCTGTGGAATTACTGACGGTAATCAGTTCCCTACCCGTGCTGCTTTCACTAATATGAATACACTAGCGAACTGCTCAACCCATGCTTTCTACATTGGGCTGTCTTCATCATCTTTATTGAATTCCTCTTCCCTGTAAACCAAATCACTGAAAACATGCACTGCATCATTTTCTCATTGAGTGACTACAGCTCCTGGCACATTGGCAATAATAAACCTCCGCATCTAAACGCATCTCCAGAATGTTCCGTTAAAGCCTCCACATCACAGCAGGGGGGTATGAATTTATCATGCCTTAGGTCTGCAGCTTGGGCACATTGGTTTGTGACTGGAGTTCCTCTCTCTCTCTCTCTCTCTCTCTCTGTTGCTGCAGGGTTGTTCAGGGTGCTACTCTAGAGAGTAAGTCTGTGACAGCTCGGTTGAAGAGAGGACTGAGGTGGGAGTATAAAGGGGTGTGGATGTCAAGGTGGGTTTGGAGGAAGTCAGACTGGATGAGCGGGGAGGGCCAGGTGTGCAGCTCAAGTCTGAAAAAAAAGAAAGAAAAAAAAAAACTCCATCAGTTTAAATCCACCTCGGGTTCCTCATTACTGAAAAAAGACTTAGCAGCTATAGATCTTGGCATGCCCTCACAAACAGCCAAGACACTGAAATATAGTGACACTTGAACCTCTGCCACTATAAACATGAAAATATACATTGAATAAAACATCTTTAATTAAATCCTGGGTGTAATATTGGTTTTTAAAAAGACTCACCAGTCACACCTGCCGTAATGAGGACTGAACTAGAAACCTCATATGAGTTTCCTACACTACCTAACTCCTCTTCACAAGTGCAAACAAACATGCCAGTGTTTCCTTCCATGTAACTGCTACCTTGTTAGTCACAGTGATCATTAAAAAGGCTGGCTGTTGTTTGATCTGCAATACAGATAGCACGCTTGCCATCTTTCTCTCTCTCCACTTCACACCTACATACAAGGCATAAAGAGAATTATTCATTGTTTTCATGGAGCAACAAAAGTCTGTCGACTCAAAGAGCATCTGCCTACGCAAAGGTAATTTAATGTTCGGGGGAATCCATATTCAGTGATTATTTTGGTTTGATTTATGATACTTTTGTCCCGATCTTGTAAAGAAATAAAACAACTGAAAAAGAAGAAAATGGTTAAAAGAGATTCATAAATCATATTCATTAAATGCTATTTAAAGCAATCATTACAATCTTGTCTCCAGTCCAGGTACAGTCAATGTTGAGTGGTTTGTTAAGTATTTGTGTTCCATGAGAGAGATCAAGGCATGAAAATGGACACCAGTTGTTCTAAAAGAGTGCTTGCATTTTCAGTGACGGTAAGATGAACTGGAAACAGAATGAAATGAGAGCCAATTCATCTGTTTTCTAAACACAAACATTGATCACAGTGAGGTCTTATGAGCTTTCTTTTTCATCTCAATAATTAGTAGAGCATGGCATTCCCCCAAAATCACCAAACACACACCTGTAATCCATCTTACGACTGAGTCAGTCTGGCAGTACATTTCAGTGGGACTTTGTCAGACCACCACAAAGGGAAATTCCTCTGAGTGACAGTGACCTTAAGGAAATGGCAGGGCCTGAAAATCTGGTTCGTTTATGTAAAGCAAAAGCCCGTAACAACTTTGCTCCATTGTCAAAATGAGCCAGGTGTGAGAGAAGACATGTCACAACTTGCATTAGTAAATAGGTGCAGCACCTGTATACAGTAAAGCCACGGTGTAGAAATGATAGGAAAAAAAACGTCTTGTAGAAAATGACAGAAACCTGACAAGGCACTTACAGTAAATAGTAACAGGAGAGCACTGACTCTCTTTGAGTGAATGTTCCATCAGTGATTGGTTGGACACTTTTTGGGGGTTTTTTGTTGTTGTTGTTTTTCTCCTTGCTTCCTTGTCTGCAGTATTCTCACACTAGAAGAATCCTTATGCTCGGTTCTCTCACCTGACACTGCAGAGATGTAGAAAAGACTTGCGCGTGCAATCTGTTAGATAGAGTTAGTTAGAGGTACATAGCAGGGTTCAGATTAGCTTGAGGGAAATTGAAAGACTTTCAACAGCATTAGCATTCAAATGCTGCGTCTTCTGCGGACGGCCAAAATGTCTACGCTTCTCAAGTAAGTGAATGTGTAAAGATTAGACTTGAGAACTAAAATTTTAAACGTGAAAATAGTAAAGGGAGATATTAAGGTTCAGCAGAAATGTATTTGTTCCATTTTTAACTGCTTCACTAAGAGTCACTCTTTAGAGAAACTTTACATCAGTAAAGCAAACTCTCGGAGGGAATGATGTGTGATTTCACTTCTATTTTTTTCCCGTTTGGTGCTTATCCAGCATGTGTTTCCAGCCAAAATGGAAAATGAGATTTGTCTGAACCTGGTAGACGGCACAGAATGTGCGAATTGACAGGTATTCCAATGCCTGCCAAAATCAGCTGTTTGAGTCCTCTGCCATCGCAAGCACTGCCTTCAAGTGGGCATATATTGATAGGCTCTGTCTTTCTCTGTCTCTTTCCCTTTCTCCCCCACTGAGAACCAGAGATGGTCATGTTACTTTCTAAAAATATCAATTAAATAAGGGTAAAGTGTACAAAAGGTCTAAAAATTCAATTTTGATTCTTTTTTTCAGAGCACAACTTTGCTTTTGCAAGATCAGATCTCCCAGAATTATGACTGAATTTCCCAAAGTAAGACTTACCTTCAAATAACTATTATGGCTTTGAGTCAAATTCAATGGATGAATTAACCATTTACTGTAATAAGAGCTTGAATGTCCTATTGGGTTTTACCTGACTTCAGGATCCTTAGCTAGAAGTCCTATAATGTATCAGCTTGACAGATCATCCTAACATGTTCTACATACTTGCGATGGACTGGCAACCTGCCCAGGGTGTTTCCCCACCTTTCACCCAGTGAACCCTGGGATACGCTCCAGCACCCCTCGCAACCCTAATTAGGATAAGCAGCTTAGAAAATGAATGAATGAATGAATGTATGTTATACATACAGTTTGAGACAAATATGTTGATAATGACCAAGTCATCTAAGATAACATGATTTTCACCAATGAAGAAATATTATGATATATTATAATATATTATGAGGTCTTCGCAACGTGTTAAAAGTGGTGATTGAATTTCATCTGAATTTTCTTTTTTCACCTACCTCATTAGTTTCAGTTAAAGTGGGACCTCTCCTGAGAAGTTTGAGGACTTCTCTGACACAGAATCTGTCAATAAATAACACATTTATGGTACTGACTGATGGTGACAGGGGTGGACCGCTGATAATTTACTGAATGAACATGATGACCAGCAGTTCTTTTGTAAACACTCATGCTCCACTTACTTTTCGCCCTCATACATGGATCACTAATGAAATTTCTACATATAGATTGTTATGCTGTGAGAAAATGATCCTTGCATGTATGATGTGTACTATATCATTAATGATCAGATGGCTGCCTTTCCCCGGAGATTCATTCACAGTTAGGAACATTAGCCAGTAGGTGGAAGGTACACACCGGTCACAGAAAGCACCATTTTACATGCCTAAACATACTGCCTCTATGTATTAAAGCTCCAGGATCTGTGAGATACTGTTGTCAAAAACTGCTCATTTGTCCAGGTACAGTCTGTTGAACTGAATCAATCAAGACTGAACTGGATATAAATATAAATCTGCTGGAAGTGGTGATGAATATAAAGGTCAGCGCAACTTTTCCACAGAAGGGAGGTAGGGAGTGGTGCTTTGAATGAGTCCAGGTTTCCATCAAGGTCAAACAGCCTGATTTACTCACCACTCCCAGAGCAAAGAGAGTATAATTAAACCCCGGCATTAAACCTTCCCCCTCTCGAGTTCACAGAACAAGAAAGAAATATTCCCACGTAACTACTGAGGGGGGAAAAAAAATGCTGAATTCTCCAGTATGTCAGTAATGGGAGAGCACGGGTCATTCTTTAGTGGGGTTGTGGAGGAGATGAAGCGAAGACACTGGACCAGTGGGACACTGTAAACAAGGCTAACCCTGATTACCAGACCCCATTAAGATGCAGATGCTAATTTGACTATGCTAATTTTACCCTATATCCTACAGATGTAAAACAACAAAAACACTCTTAATTAAAAAAGAGGCATGCATAATTCAGATAGCACATGGCCAGGGGAGTGACTTCAGGCCAACTCCATGACCCTCTACAGGAGTTCTCAACAGAACTGCACTTTCTTCTCTAAACACACTGACAGACATTTGATTTATTTTAAAATACTGTTATTTCATACTATCATTATTAATGTCCAGTACTCAAGAGAGAGGAGAGTTGGGAGGGAAAAGAGGAGAAACTATTATCAGCTCATTCATAATCAGTTGAACATTTTAAGTATAGTACAGGTTTCTTAGAACAGTACATGGTTTATGAATGTATGCCAATATTTTTTTACAAGTTATATAAAACTGGTTTATTCTTTTTTTTTTTTTACATTCAGCCTGAATTCAGAAAAAGACAAAGGGATACTGACAGAGAGAGAGAGAGAGAGAGAGAGAGAGAGACTCAGCCATTGTATCAGCCTGATGCTTAAATGTTTAGTGAGCAGGTATCCCCAGGGTAAAATGGTTAACCTATTTCTCCTCTACCTTGGTTCCCTGCCACCCTCTACATGAGTAATATGAGTATTCACAGACACAGAGCTATACTTAGAGTCTTATCTGCCTGATCCAACAGGCTCTTCTACACTGAATACACAAACACACAAACATGTCGTTCGAGCAACATGAATTAAATTCAATTATAACTCAATATTTTGAGGGAGATATTTTCAGTCCTAAGATTTACTATTCTGTAATTTGAGAAATAACATAATGCACATGAAGAAATGGACTACAAACATGCAATGTTGGTAAATATTGTTGTCATGGCTCATTCAGTTTTACATAGCCAAACAATAGAGAACTGTTGATGTTCATCTGAGTGTGTGTGTGTGTGTGTGTGTGTGTGACCCTGGCTGACTCTATCAGAAGTGACTCAGTAGCGCTCTGTAGGCGTTTTCTTCTTCTCTTTGCTCTTTGTTCCGTGTTATCGAACGAGAAGATGAAGTCATTGCTCATTTATCTTCCGAAAGCGTCAGTGCTTCTCCTGCAACATCACAAAAACACTGACTCTTCAACCCCAGCGCACCGCATAAATAAACAGAGTCAAACAGAGATTGAATAAATGTGATATTCAGAGTTTGCAGAATATAGTCTATAATATTCAGTGTTGTTGTCCAGACATGTACCAAGGATCCTGCCAATCATCTGAAAGCTTGGTTCACCATTCTTCTTTGAATCTGTCTTTTTAGACAGCTCAGATCACTAATACGAAGGTTTTACAATCAATTTTGCAAGAAGAGAGTCAAAAAATGTAGTTTGTGTTTACACATATTTGACATGAATGTGGTCTTTATTGAATGGAATTTTTCCTGCAAAACCCTTATGTATACACATTTCTTTTTGTCATGGCTTAATGTCATCTATGAACCCAAGTCTGCAATCAGAAATGCAATGTGATATTTCTGAGTTCTGTCTATGAACCAGAGATTGGTCTTAATTTACAATAACAAATATAACAGAAATGTAAAATTACTGGTTTTCACTGCATAAGCTGTAATTATGAGTCAAAGTGTTCGATAACTTGCAGTCAAATGGAAACTGTGACCGCTCCCGCAATGGTTAACGCTTTTAAACATGCAAAACATTTCTGTTCTGCATTAACCACGTCACTACAATGGGGTTGCTATTTATTGCTTTTGCATTGCATGGAATACTAAGAGTTGCAAATTTTAGGCCTTTGCAAAAAGTGAAACAGCTCTAACATTGTTCGTACACAAAGAGTTAGAGCTGTTTGAGCTCAGCATTAGCTGTGCATGTAGAATCACAAAAATGACTTGTGTACAATGTTACACCTACAGAAATAGGTACGTTTTTAATGTCATGTTAATCGTACAAAAAGAATTACCAGGTATAACACAGAAGAGTCATGAAGCTAATGCTACCAGTATGTAGAGGATTCCGACTGTGTGAGTGAGAAGATGTACAGACAGCCAATGGGTGGTGGCAGCCCGCAGGATGGAGCTTGGGACACACGCTTATGAGTTCACTGTAAGGATGTGACTATCCTCCAGAACCCAGAGTCAGAGACAGGAAGCCTGGTGTCGGGGGGTCAGTGGGAGGCCGCCATTCGCTGAGCAGTCACATGCCATTTGGAGACTGTGGTTGCCAGATAGTGGTCAGGATGCACAGCTGTCGGGGTACGATGAAGTAACACTTGAGGAAGTGCAGGGGCCAAATGTGGCAACAGCCCCTAACAGCCTGACTGTTGGTGACGAGCAACAACTCATCCTGTCACAAGATTTACGAAACCGTGCGACTTCCGCTGCTGAGACCAACACTCATCTGTGAGTGCTGATGGTTTATGGGATTGGCAGTTGGGTTTTTTGTCAGTCCCCTCCATGGTACTGAAACCCCTCTCATGAATTCAGTGTTGGCACTGAAAAGTCTCAGTTTCCACCCCAACAGATGATTTGTCAGGTCTTGTCAGGATTTCTGATAGTTTTGTAAATGATAGTTAGTCCAAAAAAGGTCTCATTTTCTAGGCCTCATTGCCACTTAGTAGCTTCCATTGAATGATTCATGGAAACATACATTTGCACTATGTTATAATAATCGTGATCAGTTACACATAGTGTATTGTGTCTTCAGCTTTTAAATTTCTGAATTTGTAACATTGAATTGGACCAGATATTCTGTCAGTAACAATGAGGTACGAAGGGTTAGCTCAGGTCCTGTTGAGTAGTATTAGCTCATGTCGTGCTCCGTCCTGTTCTATTCTGTTGGGGATGATTTCATTATCAGGCTGGGTGGGGGAGCAGGCCTATGTCTGAGAGCTCTCATTTCTCCCTGGGGAGAGCTCAGAAAGCAGGTGGGGATATCTCTTCATTGCAAGTGAGGTCGCCAACCTTCGTGCTGCCCAAACGGAGACTGGCCTTGATGAAGGTGTCGTCAGGTGTGTGTCCGCACCACTAATGGGCCTAATGTTCCACTGAGGCGGGGCGGCCCAGGCCTATGAAAGCCAGTTAATTGGCTGCCTCACCTGGTGTATTGTCTCTCTTAATTGAGGGAGCAGGGCTTTACAGGGGAACGGTTTTCTGCCAAGTGACCTAAACACAACAGCAGTCCCTAGAAATATACTCCATACCCATCCATCAATTGTCAGGGCAGAACTGCTCCTAGTCATTCAGATCCATATTCAGCTGAGACAAAGGAGGCTCTGTAAATATTGAGACAACCTTAAAAATAGGTTACAGAAGCAAAACAGATGAATGTGTTTGCATTCCAGTTTGGCTATAAGATCCATTAACACTTAGGGAATTAACATGTTGAGGCCATGGGCATATTAATGCTATTCTTATTTTCGTTGTTTAATTTTCAAAGATGCCTCCAGGTTGCTTGAACCAAAAAAAAAAAAAAATTCAGTCCAGTACTTAAGTCGGATTATATGCCCTGAGGTAAGATTTAGCCACCCTGGTCCTTCACAGGGACCCACAGAGTACGCTGGCTTTTGTTCCAACAGAGCTTCTAATTACCTTGGCTAATTGAGCTGTTAATTGAACTGTTGTCTTAATTAAATATCTCCCAACGCTTCTTTGCTCCCAGTCCCTGCTATCTGAGATGTGTGGCCGTAGGTACTCAGTTACACATAGTTTAGAGCCCAGGCAATCTGGCCGGCTAATTGCCCTCTTTTACACACCGAAAAATCTGGCAGAAACGTTTCTCTGATCATTTTGAGATATGCGTCAGGCTCTGAAAAATCGTTATTATCTGAATGTGTTGCAAAAAAACCAAAAAAAAAACAAAAACAAACTCTGTCTAGAGGTGAACATGGATACTACTTGATTAAGTAGACATGCCAGAATATTGACCAGTTTAGTCCTCTGATGAAGGCTACATACATCTGTGTTAATAAAAAGAACATGAACAAAAATTAACCTTACATCAAGAGCTCTCTTGTGTTGGGGATATCCTCATATACAAAATTAAGAAACCTTAAACAGACATGCCAACAGCTCAAGTGTAACATCAAGAAATCTCAAAGTACCGCATTATGTTAACCTTCATCATATTCTCCCAGCTGTGCTCATAGACAATAGAGTGAACCTCTCATGAAACCATTTCATATTTGACTGCTCTTTCTTACCATTTATCTTAAAACGTTCACAACACTCCTGGGAAAGTGGCAGTTTGAGAGACCAAAATATATGTGTAAACTACAGACAAAGGCACTGAAATCTACTGAAAGTCAGACACCTGCAACCACATGCACACACATACACTAACACACACGCGCGCGCACACGCACGTACACCCGTGCTCACACGCACATCTTCCTCTACACATCTCGTCCCTACCACCTTTGTTTCTCTTATACCATGGGCACCAAGGGGCCAGGGCTGGTCACCGGCATTCAGCTGGACCGGTTGACTCACAGACGCTTCCTGGAAGAGGTCTGGCTAGGAGCAATAAGAGGAGGAGGAGGAGGAGGAGGAGGAGGTGGTGGAAGCGGTGGGAAGACGACTCTGATGATGATGATGCTAACTTTATCATCTGCTCTAAGCTTGGTGGCAGATGGTGTTCTGCAACACTCGCTAACAACGCCCCAGCTCCCACCAGTACACCCAGATCGACTTGAAAGGAGAATCTTTTCACACTGTTCAAATGGTAAAATAATGACATGGTATCAGAGGGATAAAAAATCAGAGGCCCGAGAGAATTCGAAGAGGAGCTGAAATAAATTCGCACACTTTACACCTCACTGTTGAAAATCATTTCTGAAACGGTTAGTGATGTTAAGCCATTACGCCGTTTTCCTGCTTTGTCTCAGGAAAGCGCATTAAGTACATTAAGAGTGTAACTTAACTTTGAGCTGCATTTCACACTGAAGTTTCACAGAGAGAAACTCACGAATAGTTAGACAAATAAAGTCAGATTTGTGATTAGGCAGCACCCATTTAAAACTGCTGCTACTCTGTAGGTGGACTTTATGTGAGAAAGTGTGTATGTGTGTGTGTGTGTGTGAGAGAGCGAGAGAGACAGAGAGAGAGAGGAGAAGTTCAATGACAGCAGTACATGGTCAGCAACAGATGGAGTGTCTTGCTGGTAAGTACAGTACGTAAAAAGCCCCCTTAACTACTGAAAAAGTTCACACTTTTACACTCATGTTAACTCATTTTTCTTAAATTTTATCTGTGTGTCCAGAAATATATTAACCAACAGACCAACTCTCTTTAAATCTCTAAATATTCTATCTAGTGTCAGTACAAGTGGGAGGATTGAACTGTCAGTACAGTACATTCATATCTGTACTATGTATGATGCCTGATACAGACAGGAGAAAAAAGAATGTGTATTGCAGGCTGTGATGTCACCCCAATATGTAACAGGCCATAGGGAATTGTGGTGGCCACTGTAACCACAGTCAGAGAGACACTGTGGGTGTCAGACCAATAAAACAGGCAGGCTGAGAGTTGAAGACAAGCCCTCTTGAGAGCTGTGATGACTGGGCCTGTGGGGCAGGAAGTTCTGCAGGGCCGCTGGGTGAAGGTTCTGGAAAAGACCGGTTTGCAGTGAGTGATTTAGAGCTTCCCTCTGCTTCAGCAGTCAGAAGAATATAGTTGGCATGGCAATGGAAAATAGCTCTATATCATGGCTTGTATTGACAGAGAGGAAGGCTGTTTTTAACAGCCATGTGATATAACTCAACTGCTTAATTTCATCAACAAGGCAGCTGGACCTTGTCATGGCAGATCTGACAGTTTCAGTGTGTGCTCCTACTGATAACTATGTGTAGTAATATCTCAATATGTCACATCAAAAGGTCTTTTAAAAATTTGTATTTCATCATGTTAGTGGTTGTAAAATTCTTCCCCTCTAATGAGAAAAGAAGAAGCATTTTGGTTTTTGAAGGTTGGTGCAAATATAGTTCTGATCATGAAATTTCTGCAAACTGTTGCTAAAAAGACTAAAAAGATAGCAGCTAAACTGTACTATATTAGCCTGGTTGTTGAAGACTTGGTAGTTGCCTTCTGTGTGTGTACATGAGTGTATGTGTGTGTCTGTTTACTCGTAATGCTTTTTGCCATGATATGCCAAAATGCCCCCATGTCCATTTCACATGGTGTAACAGTAGCCCACTTTCAAGGTCATGCCCCCTGTGCTGGATGAGTCATGGAGAGAAAAAGCTCCGGCTTCCAGTGAAGCACAGTGGATGTGTAGGGGCGGAGAGGCACTTCAATACATCGCTGCCCAATCCTTAGCGTCCAGATGCTGCCCAGTCGTGGGAGGACGACACAGGAAATCCTTACATAATGTCCAGAACCATAGAGCAGACACTCTCGTCCCACACAACAGAAACAAACTTTTTCCTTACCAAGAGTCAGCCCTACATGGCATGCTCTAAACGGTGATTCTTCAATTCATGAAATCTCCTTTTCCAGGCTATTTTTGAAGAATTTAGTCCAGTATGCACAGTATGTGGGATGGGGGGGGGGTGATTGTTTGCATTACTGTCTTCATTAGATTTGGGTATAAAAAAAAAAAAAAAGAAGCTTTTTGGCAGTGAAAAGCGTGTGGTAAAATCAGTAAGTATAGTATATTTACTATTCAGTTGCCTGACAATTATGGCTAGGATCTGTCACCATAAATATTTCATTAAGCACGACGTCATCCGTATGTCGGTAAATGTGTGAGACTGTTACCTCTAAAGAACAAGACCAACAGTTGTATGTTTGAGTAAGCCTGTGTTTGTTTTTGATTTTGGGGAACTTTCGACAGTCTTGCCTGTTTGTTCCAGAGTTCAGGGAGAAGAGCAGATGGTTCCTCTCAGTGTGAGTTTGCGGTAGAGTGTGACTTTGCCTCTGGTTGTGCTACCACTGATGTTGCCATCCACCAGTCAACAGCCAACTGGTGGAGTCAGGCTTTGAGTCAATCCACCCTCTAACAGAAAGGCACTCTGTGCCTTTTGCTTAAACACACACACAAACACACATAGATACACACAACTCTCATTAAGATAACTCTCATTAACGTTAATATGATATACTACAATGTCATAATCTTTGTTTAAAATTCTAGTAATATTCAGTGTTGTTTTATTCTTATTCTTCTTATTATTATTCATTTAAAATCCAGAAGGTGACTTTATTCTGTATTATATTTATATCTTCCCTCTGCCCTTTAAGAATGGCTTGTTCAACAGATGCAAGAACACTCAGTAAAACCTAGTCCAAACAAAAAGCCCCCTGAACACAAAGGAACAACCCCCCTTCATTCCCCCGACTCTGCGCTGCCACGATGCCACCGTACTCTTCCTCTCTCTCTCTCTCTCTCTCTCTCTCTCTCTCTCTCCACACACTCTGCTTACAAGACATTTCCCCTTTAATAGATTCCAGAGAACATCTGCTTTCTATCCCTGAACCTTGTGGGGTTTTCATTTAGCGGAGTTAATTACTCTATCAAGCCAGGTTCATTATCATATTCCTTTTCTTTAAAGGAAAAAAAAAAGGCAGATCAAGCTGCGGTTGCATTTAAGCCCTTTTTTTTTTTTTCTCGAGCTTTCTGTCTGAATGCACCACTGCAGTCGACGTTGCAACTGGAGAAGCTGCAACTGGCTTTGAGCACATATATGAATCCTAGGTGGAGAATTGAGCTTCCTGAGTAAAATCTAGAGAACGCTTCAGTAGACGGTGAGATAATCTGTGAAGGAATCTGATAATAGAGAGTTCCTCAGGGGAACATATGAGAGCATGAGAGCATATGTTGACATTGATGAACAGCATTTTGGTTCATCAGAATTATAATCTCAATGTCCTGCCCATACCCACCAAAGCCCTGCACACAATCAGACAAACATCCCTCACTAACCTCCACTGACCTTCACTGCCAGGTATTTGATCAGCTTGCTGATCATCATCAAACAGAACCTGTATTTGCCTGCTATGCAGCTTGCAACCCTATTTTTTACAGGCTATCTGCTATTTTGTGGGGCAGTGTTTTCCTCTGAGTCAAAAATGCATGACACATACAGGATGTTTTGGAAGATTGAGGAGAATATGGAAAAAAAACAAAAACAAAAATATTGACAGTTACTGCTCATAGGATACATGTAGTAAGAGAAAGCAAGAGATAATGAAAGGAGATTGTCAGAAAATCATTGAAGGATTTTCTTTGCAAGTAAATTCAAGAATTTGTTTGAGCAAAAACTCACAATCTGCAGACCATCACAACAAAGCTAGGCAACACTTTCCAAGAACTGAGTGTATGTAAAAATTTTCTCCAACACAAACTCAAACACACCTGATTCAGCTAATCCAGGGTCTGATGATTCTGGTAATTGTAGAAACAGGTGTGTTAGATCAGGTTTAGGACAAAATCCTTCAAAAAACTCTGAAATTTGGGTTAGATTATGGCTGTCAATCCAAAGCATCTGATGCGGCATATACTGTATTATTATGTATCATCACAGTACCACTGCTCCTCTTCAGAGAGATATGTTAATGAGCTTCAGTAGCACCTCATTAACGTTTTCCTCAGGTTAAGCAGTTTCATATGCTGACAGTTTAAGCCTCATAATATATTCCTTAGACAAGAGTGATTTATTTAATGATATTAGTTGCCTATACTTTGGATAACCTTTAACATTTCGTTGTTTATGGTACAACTGAACTGTTTCAAGAAATGTTAAATTGGTAATACATGTCCATGAGGATTTAAGATGTTAGGGAAGCAGATGGCTCAGAGTGCCTGAACTAACTGCTGTAAATTGTGAAGAGACAAAATGGATGCACTAAATATGGACATGATACTGTCATTGTGCCAGGATAAAAGACCCAAGACCACAAGCATATGTGTGTGCTTTCATCAGTTTGTTTGTTGTTGTTGTTGTTGTTAAAATGAAAAGTCACCAAAACTTGGTTACTGTAAATTGTAAATTTATGGTTCTTTAGTTATGGCTAAGCTACTTACTTAGTTACACGAAATTGAATGCAATGGAAATTGCTCACAAGGACCTCGAAGATGAGCAAGTGTGTGTATTTGTGTTTGTTGCTTCTAGAGACTGTGGAAATGAGTACAAACCTTAACTCACTAAAACTCACTAAATATTTCTGACCCGTTTTATTTGAATGTTCCAATATTTTCAGATGATCCTTTACACTCATATCTGGACTGTCTCAACAATGATATCAGGCTCTTAAGAGAACAGTCTAAATAAACTGAACACAAAGGATACTGAACTGAAAAACACAGAGCGCATATGGGGCCCAAGATCCCGTCAGGCCTTGACTCTTAAATTACAACTGCAACCTTACAGATAATTCTGCTCTCCACAGTCACAGAAAAGGGACAGAGATTGAGAGATGAGCTCATGTAACCACATGCTGATAGAGCTTTAAGCCAATTCAGAATGAATAAATGCCTCTTGTACCTCACTGATTTATGCAACACAAAATACACCGTAGACTCGGCTCACGCTGGAGAATTACAGCCTTTGGCAGCTTAGACGACTGCTGGTTGATGAACAAGAGGAAGAAAAAGAGAGAAAGAATGGGACGGAGAGCAACAGGGGGAGTTAGAGAGAGAGACAGAGAGAACCATAGAAGAACACCTACGTCTTATAAAAACGGCCCGCGTTTCAGAGGAGGGTATAGAGGAATGTACATCTGCTGCGCTGGCACGGTTGGCACCAGGACAACTCCGTTGTATCTGCGCTAGTGCTACTGTTTAAACTGAAACGGGTGTCCCGCTCTTGGCCGCTAATCGGGCTGAGCACTCCCTAGTGCCTCTTTTTATTACCTTGTTGACACCAGCTGCTAGTTTTAAGTACTTTTAAATGCGTGTGCGAACGGTGGCTGGAATCACAGAATTAATGCCGTTTTTTCACAGAGCTTTTGCTCTGGCACAGATTTAAGCCCCAGACTTAACAACAACTCTGTTTTTTTTTTTTTTTAAGCATTCTGACAGCTGGTGGGAATAAGGCTTTTGCCAGTGGAATATAAAAAAAAAAAACATACACACTCATAATCATATATGTAAGCCAGTGGGCCTCTGAAATTCCAGTTGTACTTGAAAAAGAGTTGTGCTTTCCTGCCACCCAAACACTAGTATAATAATATGATTTTTTTTAAAATACTCCTCCCCTCCTTTTTTTTTCTTTTTTATAATGGCAACAGCTTTCCTTCTTGTGAATTTAGATAATCACTATGAAGATTTTAACTGATGGTAATCAGAAGTGTATGTTCTGCCTTCCAAGAAATGTGTAGCCTGTGTGCGTGTGTGTGCGTGCGTGTGTGCGTACATGCGTGCGTGTGTTTGTGTTTGTGAGTGTGTGTGTGTGTGTGTGTGGCAGGTTTCACACAGGCACCCTTAAGCATTTCTTAAATGTCAACATGAACTATGTCCATGGAGAAATAAAGATGTTAAAAACAGGCATACAGAAAAATCACCAAGACAGGAAGGAGCTACACTAAATCTATATTTCTTTCTTTCTCTTTATAGATAATGATATGATGCATACCATAATAGGAAAAGAAAAAAGATTTTAGGCTCTTTCTGGTACTCTGCAAACACTAAGAGTGAATTATCAGAGAAATGCAAACATTGTCATGTAAAATTATACAGGTCTAGGAAAGACTAATGAGAATAGTCACAGAAAGAAGAGTGTGAGAGGTGATCTCGACCGCTGTGATTTCCAGGGCTGTCAGAAACGCTCGGTGCTATGTGTGCGTAAGGTTGCCTGACTGTACTGACAACAACAAGCTGCTCATCAAGTGTGTGTGATGATGTGATGGCACCTCTCTGGTCCTCTGTGAGGAGAGAGGGGGAAGAGCTGGTACCTCAGGGAAAATGAATAGAGTCTATAGGTGGTGGTGGTGTCTGCAGCACCTGCCTGGTTTTCATCTTCAAATTGCACATGGATGGAAAAACAGAAAAGAGTGGATTAAAAAAAAAAAAACATTTCTCTGCTACCAATTAGACAACAAAGAGAACCAGAATGAGAAAAAATAAATGCACACACATTCTGCTCAGGGTGTACTTAAGGCTATCATTCTTGATTATTTCTGCAGACCTAATGTATTTGTTAAGTTTCCTGTTTGTTTCAGTTAAAAAAAAAAACCCACATCTGCTTGGTTGCTTTGCTGTTGAAGCTTTACATGGTGTTTCTCCATATCAGACCTGAACACACTGGTAAGTTATGTACTGATAGCATCAATGATGGCACTCTCCAAAAACTGTGAAATAGAATCAAAAGCCAGGATATCACACTATATTGAATTTTTGCGGTAATGACAAGCAGATGGTTTGGTATAAGCATCTCCATCCTGCTTCAACAGGTCAGCGAGAGAGGGAAGAGAGAGAGAGAGAGAGAGAGAGAGAGAGAGCGAGGTAAAAAAGGAAAAAGCTGGTCAGTCTAGTTCACTCTGATACTTTAGGCCTCCCAAAGTCCAGATAGCAAACAACACCTGCAAATATGTCCTCACCGGCTGTGCCAATACCTGGACAAAGCCCTAACCTTGGCCAGGCCACAGTTCTTTCTCTCTTCCTTTCTTTCCTTCTTTCTTTCTTTCCCCCTAATGGCTAAATATCACCTTGCTGTCTCCCAAAAACCGTTTTGTTGTGGAAGTATCATATTGCAGAATGCTGCAGGAGTGACAAACCATAAAACAGACAACGGTAAGAGAGATAGCCTACAAAGAGAGGAGGACAAAAACACGCAGGTCAAAACTCTCCGGTGACACAGGTGTTCTTGTTTTCGACGAAGATTTTTCGCAGCAACGTCAGCGCGAGAGACGTGATGTGACGGCACGAATGGTGGCAGGGTCTGTTTGGCAGGCGAATAAGTCGGCTTTGATTAAAGTAAACGCACTCCCGCCCGCGAAAACACCGGAGCAGCTAACGGGAAACAGGAAGAGAACAGATGTGAATCCCTGTGATTACAGACTGAATGAGGCGCAGAGGCTGATAAACAGCAACGCACGCAATACACTACAAACTACCCGCCAGCTTTACGCGGGGCTAAATAGACCTGTACACACACAGCAACAACTCCAAGCCCAAATATTATTTATGGTGTTAAGTGACACTCTCTTGCTAAACAATTCATCATGTGCAATACTACCTAAACCGATCAACTGATTAATCACATTAGCTATGATAGTCATATTCATTTGTGTCACATGCATTATGCATTTACTAGAAAATTAGAAATGAACCGAAGTCGACATTGTATAGCTCGTTAAGTTAAATTTTACTCATTATATTCAGTGACCGTCGTTATTGCAGGACAGCGTCTTTTTTTTTTCATGGATTTTGATAAAAGTGGAGTCGGAAGCTCTCTTCAGAATTCATCTCACTGTAACAGACACCTGACAATAGGTGAGACGTGTCAACTTTCAGATGTCTTTGTCATGTCTGCGTGTTCCCCTGAGGTGACAACACCTGGGATCTCAAAATCTGCCTTCTCGTCTCACTCTCACGCTAAGTGAAGCAAGAGGTATGTTTGTTTCATCGCGACAGGGTGTGTACTTGCCTGAGTGCATGTTTGGGAGGGGGGCGGTCATAACTGCCACACCTTTAGTAATGACACTAGCTATTCATCCCCATTCAGAGGGGGAGTTCATACTGAAAGACAGGGATTGCTGGTACAGATAGATTCAACTCTTTGATCTCCTGATGATGTGAGATATTTCACCCTTTCAGCTGTTATCTGTCACTGCTTTGAAACCAGTCCTAAACCTGGTACCTTGAAACCTCCATTCAGATCAGTAAAGACCATGGTATTAGTAAGCAATACAGTGGTGCTGCTTCACTCTCTGATTGGTTTGGAGGAGTTTTGGCTCCGAGATCATTACATATCCGATGTAGCAGCTTTGAAATGGAAGGAATAGTTATGGTGATTGTGTGTGTACACGTGTGTGTGTTTGTGTGTGTGTGTGTGTGTGTGTGTGTTGGGGGGGGGCTGAATACCTCTCTAGTTCACTTGTCACAAATGAGCTTGGCTTTATCTGAACACCTCACTCATTCTCATAGCCAGCCTTATCAGCACATCCATCCAAGTTGGAATAAATGGGAAAGCATGTCTTTTCTGTCTGTTTTATAGGCTCTGCGATCTCATCTGGTTGCGACTGTGACTGTATGACCGCATGTCCCCTTTGCTTCTATATGGTAGGAAATGAACAGTATTTTGCCACCTGAGGCCGGGGCCAGCCGGTTTGGAATCTGAAGTATGTGGGACAGCACTGTCTGCTCACTGCAACTGCTGTTTATACCCACCATGCTTAGACGTTCACTCATTTTTCTTTTTGTCATGATTGTGACAAATATGTGAAGCTGTATGTGTTTAAAAAAGCATTCTGAAAAGTACATAAGTATAGTAGTAACTGTGGTATAGTGATAATCACAGTTTAAAAGCAGGAACATAGAGTGGAGATAACTTAACATTCATATTGGCATAGGTAAATATGTACATAAGCACAACTGATTTAAATCATTAATCTGACAGAACATCCTCACAAGACAACAACAACAACAACAAAAATAAATAAATAAATTATTTTGTTTGTTTGTAAATTAGCCACGACATTTCATCCATATTCACAGACTTATACATAAAAACCTGGAGCAGTTAAGAAAACACACACACTGTCCTTTGGAGCCGAGTCTGACCCTGTCTTATGACCATTAACAAGAACTGGTCGTCAGTAAGTGTAATGTTTTACCAGGACATGCTAAAACTTTAACAGGAGGTCATCGCCCTAATTAAAGAGTAATTTTAGCTACAACAGGAGAGCACACAGCCGTGAAAGGAAAGTGAAAAGCTACCATGGAGCAATGCAAATAGCTTGTGCAAATCAGGAAATGAGCAATACTGTGATAGACCTTGCTGATTTCAAAACTGCTTTTGCTGATGCTTCTGATGTTTTGAAGAGATGGCGTGACACATGCAAAACTGTAATATTCCATTTGAAGTTCATATATTAGTATGGCTGTAGTAACAGAATGTATGACTTGCAATGAGTGTTTTGAAATGACCAGTAGGCTACTGAGAGTGACGTATGTTTTTTCAAGCCGCCTGTCCTCTGAGTATTAATGAACAAGGCTACATCTCTGGTGTCTCACTGGCAGAAGTAGCTACGTCAGTTACTTAGATTAATCTTTACAGGTTTCATTGCTCCATGGCTTAAACTCAATTTGTCATACACTTGGTGGGTTTAAACTCAAATCTAGGTTACAAGGCCGGAACTTCTTTTTATTTATTCCTGTCACCTTGAAACCAAAAACAATCTGAGAGACTCCCCTCCCTGGCCATATTTTCATTTGGTGAGTCTTCTGCTGGGACATCATGGTTATTAATTTCATTTTTGCTTCATTAATCTATATTTTGCCATTCGCTCCCTCTCTCTTTAATCTTCATTTTTCCCTTTTGCCAGAAATGGCCCCCAGTGGCCCATAGTGAGGGTCACAATGTGTTCCCCCATCAGGCCACAAAATTGATGACAAAAACAGGTCATTCATCTCAATCACACTGTATTGGATCAGTGTCACTTAAGCCCCTACTGTATCCAACAAAGTAGCAAACACATATCGGTTCTTTCACGGGTACATACTGCAATAACAAATGTACATCAATAAGTGTGAAAAAATAATATATTTTTTACATGCAAGAACACTCTAAGAAACTATAAATGCAGAAATAGAAATATCTGCAGGAGGAAGTGCAAATAAAGTACAAAACTTAGAGTGGTGCATTTTAAACACACGATGAAGACTTTCAGAAATAATGAGTATAAATGCCACGTAATCATGAAAAACTGAACAGTATAATTGTTTGGAACCTTGAAATTTTGTTTGATCACCATTATTCAAATAACAAATGAGTTTTACTGAACAGGACGTAGAGAAGACAAGGAGAGGGCCATTATTATTATTATTATTATTGTTATTATTATTATTATTATTATTATTATTATTATTATTGCTGTGCTTGGTTATATTTAAATTTAATTCAGCATAAAACAGCATAACTGTTAATTTTCTCACCAGCTATCAGCTTCAGTGCTTCAGTCTGTACAAACTGTACAACATCATCTCTGGCAGATGAAGGGACAAAATAAAATCTGTAAACACAAACCAGGAATGCCATTTACACCAATATAATTCTCATTTTATCTCACTGATAGAGACTGCACCTAAAACAGCAGAATGGGAGCTACTGTCTCTCTGCATCCAGTCACTGTAAGAGCATGCAATAACAGAGTGAGACCGCAGCCAAAAGCCCTTAGCATTGTGACAGAGCAGATGTTAAGAGTAATGACAGTGGGGATTATCCAATAATTGTGGAAATGTAAATCATTTCAGGCAGGGAGAGGGAGAGAGAGAGAGAGAGAGAGAGAGCATAACAAAAGAAACTCAGAGAAGCATGGCGCTGTATTTTAAATTACAGGGACAGTATTGTCAGTCTCCCTGGCTGAGGTTCCATTGCTCATGTAGTTTTACAGTAGTGCTTAAAAGATTCATTTGTCCTTTCTGTGCCAGTGTATACAGCAGTGAAGAATGCCTTTAAATGTGTATTGTTAAGATATTTACTTGAATTGGCACAGACTAAGCTGCTGCCTAACAAGAAGGATATAGGGCATTTCCTGTACATCTACTGATGTGATGGAACAGTTCCTCATTCCCCCACAACTGAAAACCCACCCCCACTATTTACCTTTCACCCCTATATATTCCCCTCCTCCTACATCTCCTACAGCTGAAGTCAAATGCCCAAGGCCCCCTGTCTCTTCAGAACTGGCACCAGTCAAGCCTTGCATTAATCTCATTGCCAGAGCTCTTGTTCTTGCAGCTTTAATTGTTTAATAAATTTTATTCAGTTAAGCGTGAATTATTGTTAATTGAACTAAAAACTAATTTTCTTAATTGAAATGAAGACGGGGGGAAGGGGAAGACAGATTAACGAGGTTAAAAGAGAAAGCCTTTCTGAGCCCGCATCCCACTTGATTTTTTCTGTTTTTTGTTTTTGTTTGTTTGTTTGTTTGTTTGTTTGTTTGTTCCACATCATTTGGTGTGTTTGACTTCTTTCCTCCTCTCTATCTTCATGAAGATCTGTTTTCACCCCTGCCTGTTTGAGAGGAAATATTTCATATTCTATATTACACACCCAGAAATAATTAAGCTCCAAAGCAGCCTGGAAAGTCTGTAATGAAGAAGCTAAGGCCACATTGCCCTCTGATGCACACTGAATATTGAACAGCCCAAATTTTCAATACAAAACCTACAGAGGATGATAAAGCCAGAGGTTAGATACATATCCATTCATGTGCCACAGTCAAGTACACAGAGAAAAAAGCAACCCACATTGCAGTGTCCTTCTGGAATGAGTTCCACAACAACAAGCCAGAAGAACTTCAGTTTGCGAAGTCACTGGCCACAAATATTAGTTTAATGGTTCCACAAAACCAAAATTTGTTTTACTTTCTGTCTCCAGTATCAACAGCTGCCAGGCAGGGGTCACTAGGACAACTTAGGACCCCTTAAGAGTTTTCCGAAACCACCAAAAGTAGACAAATACTGATCAACAGAGAAATTACCATTGTTCTGAATGTCAGTCTACCAAAATATTATTGAAAAGAGGACAATTTAATCCTCCAATTTCATAACATTCATAGGTGAAGCTTGAGAGAATGTATTTCATGTTGACTTGTTGTTTTCTCAGAACTGTTTACAAGTACACATTCATAACTTAACAACCATTTCCAGCTGTTGGAAGAGGAAAGACAAAATTTATCATTTCCAGACTGAACCATTACTGGTTTTTACTGAGGAGAATAGGCTCATTGTCTAGTACATAATTGGAATTTAGGCGCCCAGAGGTGAGTGCCATCAGACAGAATTTATGGCTTAGCTACACAGAGTGGGGTGACACCCCAGAGCTGTATGTTCTTAGGTCTTTCAAAGAACAATCATCCACTGACAAGCCGAGAATAGACAGCCACAATATCACGTTTTCCCTCCATACCTTCTGTGTTCAGGAACACCACAGACATTAGGCTAGCCTGTAAATGATTTAGTTGGAATTAATAATTCAGATGTTCCCCAAGCTAATTAGGTAAGTGCCAGAGGTTTCAGACTCAGGGGGAAGCTTTGAGATGTGTAGAGGAATGACTTGGCTTTGAAAGGGTATTTCACCAGTATACTACCTCACAGTAGATAATGTTGCATGCCTTTATTCACTGATTAACTATTCATTGGAAGTAAACAAAAAAAAAAACTGTTATCTTATTTATACTGTAAAAGACATAATAACAAAAGCATATTAACACTACATATTAACACTAGAGATCATTCTTGTTTTACTATCAAGGTTAAACAGTTTCAGAGGTTATTGTGTGTTCCATTTAAATACCATCAAGAGACCTAGTTAACTGCAAGACAGTAATGTGTGCTTTCATGCTTTTGCTGTGGGTTTATGCAGAGAGAGAGGAAAATCAGACTCTTTTTCCTCTCTCTCATACACACACACACGCACACACACACACACACACAAATACACACATACTGAGAGCAGTCGGCGCCATGGCTGTCAGCTCGATAAGCGAGGAGAGGAGAGATTAGAGGATTTTGCACCCTGTGCTAGCAAATAGCAGCCAAAAAGGGCAGCCCTTGAGGCCATGCCTTCTGACAGTACCCCTCCCCACAAGGTGAAACTCCTCAGCGGAGACAGGGGAGAGCCTCTGGCCCCTCCATCACCCCTCACATCCTCACACCTCCATGCACAGCATGGATCACAGGAGTGTGGGAGAGCATCTACACACACACACACACACACACACACCAGCCAGACAGACTCTGTTATCTAACAGGCTGGAAGTTGGCACCAAACATAAACAAGAGGAATTATTTCACGTCGGCAGAGCTAAAATGCTGCAAGACCTTCAGTATCCTTTTTTTTTTTTTTTTTAAAGAAGTTCAAATGTCTGTGCGCATTTTTATCAAGGGGAGCAGAGACTGTGTAAGAGGAAACTTTGGCGTTTATCAGTATTCGTAAGTGTTGTTAATGGATCTTCCCTCATGAAGGTCTGTGTGAGGACCTGAATTCACCTACAATCACCCATGGTTGTGTGTATGGAGAAAATTCCATGTGGTTTATCTGTAAAAATGTGTTACAGGAGACAGAGAAAAAGGATTTTTTTTTTTTTTAAAAGTAAGCTACAGCACAACATATGTGACCACATACATTCAGCAGACAGTTGATACATACACATAAACAAGTTAATATCAGCAAAGGTGTTTCTCTACTTCACACAAATATGATTCATATTCAGTTTTAAATCTTTAATCATATCAATGACTGAAAATATATATCACTACTTTAGCATAACTCGCAGAGGAGGAATATGACAGTTGAGTCAAAACAAATTTTCCCAGGTTTGCAGCCAAAAAAAATCTCCACGAGGTTTCAGCCACCTGGCAAGGAAGGCAAAAGTGATGACAGCTTTCTCATTAAAACCGTTAAGGCTGTTGTGGCCGCTTGTTTTTTTTCTTTTTTTTCCCAAGCAGTTTAGTCAGTTCCAGTTACAAATACATTAGTCTTTTCCTGTAGGTGATACGTGGCCTGGAGCCTTGTGTGTGCACTGATTCTATCAGTGAGGCGGTTAGCTCAGTGGGTGAGTGGAAATTCTATATGTTTTGCAGTGACCTAGAAGAAATTCCAGAAAACTATTCCCACGTGAAGTCGAATAAGGACAAATATGATACTGCAAGATACCGCTGAACTGAAAAGCACTGGATCCAAAAAAAAAAAAAAAAATGCTAACAGGCAACATGCCAGTACAGTGAGTTGTGTTTCACAGAGCTGAAGTATTTCATTGACTTGGAACTTTCTAAAGAAAAAGCAGGAGTTCTAGTAAAAAAAAACAAAATAAATATTATGTAAATATTTTAATCCTTGAATTCTGAAACTATTAAGCCAACAGGTTAAGGTTACCTTGATGGACTGATAAATATCTTTTGTAGATTGGTGGGCCAGTACCACTGTTGCAATGAGGAGGACTCTAAAGTACTGTGAGTCACCTAATCTTTGACAGATGAGACCTGTCTACTGTCAGAGGAATCTCCGTGCCCTGGCTGGATTACTCGCTCTTTTTTCGTTTAGTTATGAACTATGTTTAATTAGGGTCATTGCGTCAATGCTTTCATTCTGTTCCGTGTTGTAAGGAGGGATGTGCTGATGAACGTCGACATGAATGTCTTCTGCCCTTGTTGCAAACACATACATGTAAATAAAGCAAGCAAAATGTCCAATAAGTCATCTCTAGTCATTTCCTGCTGTCCTTTGCAACCCAAAAGCAATCTCATATTGCAGTGAACCATGTATAAGACACCTTCCAAAAGGGGGGTGTGTGTGTATGTGTGTGTATGTGTGAGTGTAAGAGAGAGAGAGAGAGAGAGAGAGAAAGACGAAGACTGCTTTTACTCAGCGGTGCGACCCCTTCCAAATATCAAACGTCTCTCACATTAAAACATCATGCGACGCCATGACTCACAATGCTGACGGGAAGACAAACTAATGGATTCCAAATACGTTTATGCGTTTCTCCCAGACTGTAACTCAAAGATAAGTATTTCCTTCTCCCCTCCAAGCTGACGACGTATTCCTTCTACTCTGTGGAGAATATGGTGTATGCAGTCATGTTTATATGATAGATGCTTTACACAAGGGTTGGCTCATGAGTGAGAAACAGCCCAGGGAATAGAGTCTCTACATATCAGAACTCATTTGTCACATCAAAACACACAGACGCCAGAACGGTTCCAGATTCCTTTTCAAAATACTTACAAAGATAAAATCATGAGGGGGGGGGGGCAGTGATATGTTTGGAATTATGGACAGAGATGGTGATGCGTTTAAAAAGAAAAACTGCATAGTGAAGCCAAAAGCAGAATCTTTCCACCGTAATATTTACTTTACTGCTTACCTACTCAAAACCCTGAAGAGCTCCTTAAACCCTCTGTTTACGGTTTTCAGTGGGTGAGCTCGGTGTAAAGACTTGACGGAGGCGTCGCTCAAAAAGCTTCCTGCGAAATGACTGCAATTCAGCACACAAACGTACTGCAACAATTCTCACTCCCCATCAGCATCACGTCTACAGGCACCAGCTGAGCGCCGTAGTTAGAAAAGAAACATCTTAGGCGCAATGTACACAAAACACAATTCACCTTTAAAACCTTTTCCATGGAGTGGGTAAATGCAGTCCATTCTCTGAGACGTATGACGCACTTTAGGGCTGTAACAGCATTTGACAAAAAATGAGGTTGCCCTGGAGAACACTGGTGATGTTGCTATGAGAAATGAGAAGAACAAGGCGTCTCCATCCTGCTGTATTACTGCAGATCTAGCACGTCTCAGACTTCCGAGTGTGTAGGAGGCAGAGGTCTATGGTGCTGTGTTCCAGCGAGGGCGGATGGCCTTTCATCATATTTACATGTTCAAAAAAAACGTGCCATCTCTCAGAGGGCCTTTCTGTTCCTGACCCACTCACAGATGACACATCATGTACCCCTCCACTGCAAAGGTCTGGGATCTCCAGGTCTGAGGGAACTATGAGGTAAATCAGGGTTAATTCACCCACAAAAGCAGTCAGATTTAAATCAAGTCACAGAGAATCTATATGATTCTACTCTGCTTTTTACAGAACCACATAATCACACTCAGAGTTCATTTCAGCTGAAACATTTACTGTGTGTAATGTTATTTGGGGAAAAAAAACCCAACCTGGCTTAAACTCCTCATGTAAATGATTACCACCACCCTTCCCCCAAAACTCCCTTCATTCAAGGCCTTTACTCCCCCAATTTCTCTCCTTGTTGTCCCCAAATGATTTTGCTAAAGCAGGAGAGAGAGAGAGAGAGAGAGAGAGAGGAAAAAACACAAAGTGTGCCATCTGTTTTATCCTATTCAAAGGCAGTATCTCAAGCGGTGGAATGATCAGTGTTATGTTAGAGCAAACATAGCAATTAAGCTAATTAAGTTCCCGCAGATTCCCTTTGATTTATGGCAGTCAGAGGAAGAAGATTCCGGGGAAACACAAGTCCCTCCGTTCTGCTGTAACTACGGAGCTTTAACAGCGCTGGGAGTAAATGGCTCCGCAGGCATCTGTCACTTCCGAGGCCTGCGTGGGATGAACAGCCATTATGACGGGGGCGCAGTCACATGTCAAGATGCTGACCCCGGCTGTCTGTCAGAAAATACCACTGCCTAACGTGCAATAAATATCGTAAATGGAGAGAGAGGAAGAGAGAGAGACATTATCGGCTTAGTTCTCATGAGAGTCACTGAAAAAATGACTAAAAAGAAGTCGAAATAAAAGTAATAGGAGCAAAAGTTATCTTGTGTATGACCTCCTCTGTTCAGATTTGGAATTCTACGTATGGAATATAGCCTTCTCGAGTCTAAAGGTCAAATACATTTGTGGTGGAGGCACGTAAATCCAATCTTCCTGTAGACGTTTAAAAAAAAAAAAAAAAAAAACCTCCGGAAGGCTAAAACAATTTAAGCAAGTTCTCTCTAGTCTTTCTCTCTGTTCTCTGTTAATCAGATTTTGTGAATTAAAGCACATCCTTGCCTTCTGTTCAGTTTCCCCTGTTCTTCCGTCTCCAGCTGATGCAGTTCCTCTAAGACTTTAGTAACTCAGCAGTAAGTCTCCATGTCCCTGACAGCACTGCCAAAGCTGGCCCCCACAGGCTGGGCTCCCCTTAAAGGCACGGACGAGCTCGGACTCAGGGCCTCGGAGCAGGAAAAACAGAGAGCAAGTCATCACACGTACTTACACTCTGAGATCATACTCGAACAGTTTTATGAGAGCAGCTCCAGAAAGTACAGATATGAGTTGTCTTTTTTTTTAATTATTATTTTCCATCATTACAATACGCTCACGTTTGATTTTATACATTGGATTATGCTCTTAGAATATGGTTCGTAACTGTAAGTAAACGCAGTTTATAATTAGTGTAATTACACATTATCATTTGACGTTGTAATGCAACAGACACTCGAAAGGTAAGCTGGGTCTTCTCAGATTCATTAAGTTAGAAATGTAATGAATAAATTCATAACTTCATATAGGTGAGGGTGAAGAAAAAAAATCTTTGAGCTGATGCGTGTGTACAGCATACACACTGGCAGTGTGTAGGGTTCCATGTCTCTCGCTGGTCTCTGAAGGGCATTACAGGGCAGAGTCCATCAGCACGGAGCGCATGGACAGCGGGGTGAACTCCTCAAACAGCTGTGCAGTACGAGGTGGGTCTGGCCCTCACCCCAGACACTCATCCCCCAGCAGGAGTACACAGATGTGGGTCATCAGACATCTGTTTCTGAGCGGCTGCCTATACTCCTTTAATAATCACTCCTATAATCACTTGGATTATTTTAATATTACTGAGCACATTCAAACTGTCAGTGCCTGCAGATTAAGGTATAGGGCTCCATATGGCTCAAATGGTCCACCACTCTTCTTCCCAAAAAAGCTCCAAAAACCCATGTCCTTCCTTAAATAATAACAAAAATGAGTTGTGCGGGGACTCTTGGCTAGATGTATTTTGGAGATGTGGACACTTCACATCATGCCTCTTGAGTGCTATGTGCTTTCAGAAACACTGAATTTGTCTGTCTCAGTTACAGGTGTATAGATATTTCATATCACATCACATTCATTAATTTATGCAGTTAAGAAGTAAGACAAACTTCAGAAGCAGCACATTCCTAATTGCATTGTAAAATTAATTTAGCATCTTAATTTTGTATATGTAATGTACAAATCTCTCTCTCTCTTTGTGTGTGTGTGTGTGTGTGTGTGTGAGTGTGTGTGTGTGTGAGCGTGTGTGTGTGTGTGTGAGAGAGAGAGAGAATTTCAGTATGTAGGCTGAATAAACTCACTCGGAGGAAGTCTGTGATCACTACACCTACCTGAGTTCTAATCGAATCTAAAGCATGAAAAATGAGGCTCCTCTGATCAGTTTTCACTCCTGTAAGATAATACCCCCTCTTCATCAGTTCTCAGCCCTTCAGGTCTGCTTTTTTCTATTTCTCTTTTTTTTTCCAGAGAGATCTATTTGTGGAAGTCATGGCCCGCTAGTCTTTATGGGTCTCAATGGGCCATCGTTGCTGGTGGAGCTGTTTTATGCCACAGCTGCATCTGGCGTCTCCATGGTGATGTTGTTTATAACTTAAAACCCCTCATGTCACTCCTCCTACTCCTCTCCTTTGCATTCAGACGGAGGTAACAGAGAGAGAGAGAGAGAGAGAGAGAGAGAGCGAGAGAGAGAGAGAGAGAGAGAGAGGGAGAAGGAAAGAGAAATAGGGAGCAAGAGAGAGTAAGAAGATAGAGGAGGACTGATAGAGCTAGCCTGGTGCTCTGTTTCTGAGCCTGCAGTGCAGTGAGATCTTTGGGTCAGACTGGTTTGGGAGCAGTCCACTCAGAGTTCCAGGCCTGGCCCAAGTACATATGCTGAGCCATACACCCAGCAGTTGGCCTAAACAGGAGCTGCCCGCTCTGATCGCCTGAACTATAACCACATGGTCTCAGCAGTCTCTGCCTGGGAGGCTAATGACATTTGCGGGGGCTTTTCACTGAACCTGCATGAGCAAGGCTAACTGGCATGTGCCTCATCCACATTCAAATGCATTTATACGGACATACGCTTAATACAAACGCAAGTATCTAACATACTACGATATATAATGCAATGCAGAACCTTTAAGTACTTAATGGGTAATGCACCCAAACAGGCACAAACACAGACTAACAGACGCACACACGCACATGCACATTGTGTCAGTGGCATTATTACAAGGCAGATCCTGCTTTAGCAAACGGGTGGCAACAACAAAAGCAGAAGCAGAAACAGCAGCAGGTTCTGAACTCGAGGAGGAATCTGTTACGCAACATGTGAGGGGCTGTTAATCTGCTTTGGACGGCTGCTCCTTCTGGTGCTCTCTGCCATGCACGGACACACACCCAGGTGCCACTAATGAGTTTAAGAGTAGTCTGCAAGGGATCCCAGGACCTTGGCCTCCTGTCTTGGCATGTGACTGTAGAGAGAGAGAGAGAGAGAGAGAGAGAGAGAAAGAGAAAAAAAGGAGAGAGAGAAGGAGGTCAAAAAATATACTTTACAGTCTTCATCTTTACAGAACTGTGCAACTCTGTTCAACAACAGACAAAGTCTTCCAACATAAATAACAAGATAAGCTCAGCTCTCCTCTAGCTCTGTTCTAGGAGGTTGCTTGACTTCCTGAACCAGAGCCTTCATCCACGGTTCTGCACGTGCAAGACAGCTGCTTTTTCCTCTCGCTGCTGTAGTGTCTGTGCTTATAAATCCCTGCATCTGTTCCCAGCCCAGGACAGTGAGGTCAGACAGAGCCGACGGCTAAGCTCACTCCCATCCCCATTATTCAGCCCTCTAGCACATGCTAACGCTAATGTGAATCTCTCTCTCTCTCTCCCTCTCTTTCTCTCCAGGTGAGAAGCCGCAGCCTGTTCAACCTCTCTAATACCTTGAGTCACGTGGGTTCTGCACGGGTTTGGAATGACCGTCATTTATGTGACAGATGCAGGTGGTGAACGTGTGTAAGCCTGGATAAACACACAAGCTGAAGAATATGAAGAAAGTTACACAGGAGAGATGAGACAGTGGCTACACCACGTCCAAGTTGTGGAGGATTTTAGACTTAATTAATAAGCTACAGGTCATTTTGTATCTACCTACATGCAAGATCGCATGTTACATGCTGTTAAGTTCTGTTACATTGGAAAGTTATGTTCTCAGATCCTATGTTAGTTTATATATATATATATATATATATATATATATATATATATATATATATATATTTCTGTCATTGTACATTGAAATGCAGAATAAAATCCATGATAGGTGACAACTTGAGGAGTAAACAACTATTCACCAGGGCACTTCAAGATCTGCCACGTTACGCCAAGACGCTTGAATCTGTAAAACTTGTTAGATTTTGTTTCTACCTTCAGATACATGTCTCTGATTGGTTGAGGAATGCACACACCTGTTTTATCAGTCTCTGCTCATGCAGTAAGGCCAAATTCAAGTGGGAGTCCAGCCCTCAACCAAACCTGAGCTCTCAAGGGTGTCCAGATTTCATTAGACATACTTGACACCATATATAGATCACACTAACTCAGAAGCAAAGGAGAGTGAGAGGTCGGGTGGAAATTAAACTTGTGATGAAATTATCTGAGGACAGAGTGATGACTGGAGAACAATCTGGCAAAAAAGAGAGGAACTGGTTGATGAAGAGAAGAGAAGAGAAGAGAAGAGAAGAGAAGAGAAGAGAAGAGAAGAGAAGAGAAGAGAAGAGAAGAGAAGAGGCTCGCATGACTTTGTCCATAGGGCGACAATTTCAGAATAAATCTATGTTGGGAGAATTTGACATAAGGTTTCACTCAGCTCCCTTAAGTGTGTGCTTCAGTCTTGAGAAGAAAGGGACCTGACAAGGAGCTGGCAAGAGTCCACATTTCTAACAAGTCAACTCACTCATACACATACATACACACACACACACACACTGTCAATTTACACATTTACTCCCAGAGTCAGCGAATGACAAACTACACCTGCCTTACAAAGGCGCTCTGAAAAAAAAATGTGCGTCACTGAAGATCTCCCCAGGACTTTGACCGAAGACAGCGTTTTGTCTCCTCAGACAGAACCAGACAAAATAAAGACACATGCAAACAAACAAACAAATAAATAAATTATCGGCTCATTTGCTGTGTTTAGACTTCAAAATGGCCCTTACCCTCTCCTTACCCTAACCCAGGCCTGCCTGGGCCTCTCAGTGGTGCGGTCCCAGTGAGGCAGGCTAATTAGTCTCTATTAGTGCAACATTATGTTTGATCCTCCTTAACAAGGCGACAGATGTAAACGGGGAGCGGCCACACTCGGCAGGAGGAAGACTGCTGTCAGCCAAGCAGCCATGCAGCACATCATCCATATGAAGACAAACTGCAGCCCGCCACACACAGAGAGAGGAGTGGGCCCCCGTGAAAAAGAAAAGTGAGGTGTGCAAACGTGTGTGTTTGGCGAGGGGGGCGAAAGAGACGGGGGCAGGGGGGTGCGTATATGTGAGTGGGTGAGTGAGTGAGTGAGTGAGTGAGTGAGTGAGTGAGTGAGTGAGTGAGTGAGAAAGAGAGAGAATGGGTGAAAGAAGGAGCAAACATGTGAAAGAGTGAAAGAGAGAGAAAGTTTGTTTTTACAAGTACTTAAGCATCGCAACACGTCTTGCTCAGTTTTTCTTTGAAATGTTCCCAAACTACTGGACACACACACACACACACACACGCTCAATATCTTTCTGTCCTCTAAAGGACTCTGACCCCTGTCCATCAGTTTTGGTGAGACAACCTCACTTGCTTGTTACTCGTGGGGCTGCTAAGACCACACAGCTCTCGCCACATCACAGGACAGACCCTCCGGGCGAAGAGAGAGACACTCAGTCAGCTGTCTCCAGGCATCCAGACAAACGTGCCATGTTGTAGTCACTCCATTCAACCCATCTTCAGTGGGTTCCTCACAAAGGAATTTAAAAAGGCACATCCAGCAAAGCTGAAGAAAGAGCTATGTTTCAGACAAACAACCAGACAGCCCAGAGAGAGAAAGAGAGAAACAGAGTAAGAAAAACTGCATACATTCATCTCCCAAAGGACAAATCTGAACACCATATGAGAACAAGCTTCCATCAGCCTGAGCACGCCCATGACAACACACACACGCATGCTCATATAAAGCAAAAGAGCCTGAGCTGCGTGAGTGTGTGTGAGTCAGCTCCGGCATTTAGCCACACAGCATATGTGTGATAGACAGTCTGTGCTGCTGCAGTGGCCGTGTGCTGATTTCAGAAAGGTTTCATTCAATCCCCAAACATTTGGATTAGGGCAGCAGAAACTCTAATGTCCTAAGAAAAAGCCTACAGGAGCAGTAAACCCAGCCCCCAGCCCCAGTGTGTATGTGTGGCTGCTGAAGTCTGCTCCCATCTGCTCATCTCCTGTACAGTAATCTGCCACAAAGCCACACCGCTTAGGGATGAAGACACACACACACACACACACACACAAACACACACAGACACTGCAGAGGAGTCCGGCTGCCTCTACACAGCCAGAGATAGCCCTGACCCCCATCTCTCCATCCACCCCAAAAACATTCAGTATAAAATGTGATTTAAAACACAGTGAACAGAGGAAACCCGGATAAATTCTGTCAACTTCAAACTTATCCCTCCAGCAATGTGTGAATAAACAAAACTTTCCATTCCTATTGATCATCGATAAGTAGCACATAACTAGACCAGTCAGATTGGCGACAGTTGTAAGAGTGGGTCATTTGAAAACAATGTGGCAAGTACATGATGGAAAGCACTTGTTTTAATCAAGTACTCAAGAAAAAAAACAAAAACAGGGATCACAGAAATCCAAGGACATATTGCTTCTTGGTGGCACAGAAAGCACATCGCAAAGTTTTCTCTGAAAAGAGAATTTCCACACATTCAGAAGTGTAGACTCAAAAGTGAATCAAAAGTGCGGTATATGTTCAGAGAACTGTCGGTTGAGCTCCAGGCACGTGTGCCAAGTCCAAGCCAGCGATGAGCACTCCATAAGGGAACAGATGGTCATTATGGTCATTTATAACTTATTAGTTTGCATGATCCTACCTGCGTCAGACAAATCCAACACCGCTTTTTATCTGCTTTTATTTCCCCCCAACATTTTGCTCAAAATGAAACCCTAACTATTCCGCAGGCTTTTGCCCCTATTCCTGCCAGTAACAAAATATGGAGTGAAGATACTTTTTACAGGCAAGATTAATCCCATCTTCAATTTGAGGCACGAAATATACCCACCTGCTTGCACATGTGTTTATTAGTAAAGCATGTAATGAGGTGTAAAAAAAGAAAAAAAAGCACAAAATAATTAAAAATACATCTTCTCAAATTAAATAATTGATAAACAGATAGACCTAAATAAAACAAATATACAGTATCGTCAATAAGCTACGACGTGTTTTTGGTATAACATACAGTAACAAACGAGCATATTCTAGTCTTAGTTTTTTTCCAGCTGAAAATCATAAAAAATATTTTTATAATCAATCAGGACACGTCAGCTAATGGTGACCAAAATGCCCAACACTATAGTCTGAGCTTCACAACATGCACTGACAATGTTTAACTTTACAGGTTCAAACTTGGTTAACAGCAGTGACATCAGAGAGAAGGTAGGATATGGTCTGCTCTGTAGGACAATCCCTGCTGTTCATCATGGTCTCAGAGCAAACAGCCAGCAGGCCACCCATCCCTGAACAGGTGTGCACTGACGCCTGATCTTCAACATGCTGCCGTCGTCATGTGGCAAACCAAAAATAGAACCAATCAATGTCCTCCTTGGTTACACTGGGCTTGTTTGTTCCAGCCACTGAGGGCTCAGCAGACTGTGAATCATTCTGATTTCTCAAGTGTGGCAAAAATCAGTCTTCTGTCGAGCAGAATCGATCGACCTAGTTAAGATGGGAACTCCTAAAAAAAAAAAAAAGCACACCAAAAAATCTAAAGGAAAAACAAAAGTGTCTCACTCAGTTTCTGACAACTAATGAAAAAAAAAAAAGATCCATTGTATATTAAGAAATATGTACTTTCTCTTCACTGAAACTGCCAAAAAGGACTTCTCTCAGAGGACCTTTAGGAGTTGTGTGACAAACTGGAGTAGGTTTGACATAAAGGAAATCAGACTTGGGTGTTTTCCCATACGGAGGTGAAGCTAAGGTAAGGTGTAAGGGTAGATGAGTGTTACTGGGTTGACTCTTGGCAGCATGGATCTGAGAACACGTCGTCACTCGCTGCAGTAGCAGAAAAGAGAGATAGGAGAAAGGAAGCCACGCTCATGAGGACAGATGGACGCCCATCCTGTGGAGAAAAAGTGTTAACCTCTCATGGCATGGCTCGAGGAACAAAAAGAATTAAAAACAGAGAAAAAAAAAAACCGAATGCGTGAATTCTGTCAGGTGGGGCGAGAATGTGCTTAACACATGCCTTTACCGGGTCTGTGTCATGCCAGGTTGTAAAACTGTGTGCGCACATGTACACGGATCACACGCTACGTTGAGGCTATACCAGTACATCACACATGGTAACAGGAGTGGGGAGGGGGGGGGGGGTACAGGGACTGAAGTGGGAACAAGTCTGTGACACCCTAACACCCTTCACCAGGTGCATTTCACACAATAGTCGAACATGTCTATCTGCAGGGACCGGCACACGGAGTACAAACATCTGTGAGGCATAATGTTTGGATACATTGGACTTGAGGCAGCTTTTGCAAAAATGTTCTACAAGTTGTGTTAAACTGAGTCTGTTCACATTACGAAGCTTGAGGAGCAACACAAAAGGAGGAAGAGAATGGAAAAACTAACTAGATCAGATGTTTAAGAAGTCCAACTGGCATTGATTATTTTTTGGATGCTGGATCTATTTAAGGATTAAACATAAATTTGAGTTAAGCTGATCTACAGTTGCTTACTTGATTTTTCCCTAGACTTTGAATTTCTACACATGATTCTAAACTAGATGCTTCCAGCCGCTAATGCCTTCTGTTGATGATAATTATCCCCCAGAAACTAAACGCTGACATCATCTGACTCCTGAAGCATCTGCAAGTGAAGCGGGGTTGGTCAATGAGGCTCACACCCAAAATGCCCCAAACAATCACCCCTCCTTTTCAGAGACACTTGGATCCCTTTTTGGACCCACACATCCTTTGGCCTAATGCTAATTTGAAGGAGAACAGATGTAGGAAAAACGCAATTCATTGGGAGCACAAATGGCAAACACACTGACGTATAACACGAGCCGGCCCTTTCCATCCGGCTGCCTCTTAGCAGTCTGCACAGGTAAAGATCCCTCTTGAAACACAGATGGCATTTGGGACAGACGGCCTCAACAATACAAGAAACACTGAGATATGCAGATACACGTAACGCCTGGCGAGAATGGGGGAGAGAAAAAGAGAAAGAACATCTATTGCTATGCCGAGTGAGAGAGAGAGGGAGAAAGAGAGAGAAAGAAAGAGAGACTGAGAGAGAGAGAGAGAGAGAGAGAGAGAGAGAGAGAGAGAGAGAGAGAGGACAGAAGGGGCTGCGTGCTACAGCTGGCATGGAATTCACAGAGCCAACTGACAGTGTAGCAGAGCTCCTTAACAACTTCACAGGCCACAGAAAAGAGATTTAAAGTGTCCACATGGCCTGTGCTGCAGGCTTTAGTGGGGCTCTGCTCAGCTCGGCCTGCCAGCTGCTGCTGAGGACAAGTGTGTGGAACGATAAATCTGCTCTGGAAAAGAAAGAGAAAGAGAGAGAGAGAGAGACAGAGAGCGCAAGAGAGGGTGTGAGGGTAAAAAAAAAAAGCAAGAAACTGGGCTACATCTCTCTGATTTTCAACCAAAATGATCTGAAATGCTTCAAGAAAGAAAGAAAGAAAGAAAGAAAGAAAGAAAGAAAGAAAGAAAGAAATGTACTAGTTTAATGATCTCAATTAATCTTTTTTTTCCTTCATCCTTGCCCCTCCTCTGTCAGTAAATCTCAATTCATTTTAAAGAGACCACTCCAGATCAAAACCCCAATTAAGTCTGTAATTGCATTTTGATGCTCGGAAAGTACACATTTTAATTTATAACTAATGTTATTTCTTTTCTCTACTGTAATTTGAATTTGTTTTTCGCATTATGAGGAGGAGGAGGAGGAGGAGGAGGGAAGTGAGGAAGGGGCCAACAAGCGAGAATGGGATTCCATTACACTCTCTTCTCTGTGTGTGGTGAGATTTGCTTATAAGTAATGTTTTCGCACTCTTTGTCTTTCTTGACTCTCTCCACAATCCGATGGTCTCTTTCTCATCGGGGTCTCAGATGTTCCTTGCAAAGCATATTTTTTGGGGAGCTGTGAGACAAAAGGGGGGTTTGCAAGGATCAGAGTCCATTCCCACCATCACTATGCAAGTCCAGGCCACACTAACTGTGGATATTAACATTTCAAGGAGCCTCCATTAGCAATGGCAAGAAAAGCTTCTCTCCGTGGGGGGAAATCCATTTTGTCCTCTCTCCCAACATCTGTTCGAACCTTTGGAGCCAGAAGGGGAACTGGATAATGCCAAAGAGGCTTTTGATTTACAGTAATGACAGCGCTGACCAACTCTCTGCTGAGCACGAGGGAAAAAGAAATGACTGACAAAAACAACATTGTGTGCTTCAGAATGGGATGTGGTCTTTCAATAGGCTCCGACAGCAATTCACAGACTGAGCTATATGGGGCAAAAAAAAAAAACAACAACAAAAAAAAAATGCACAGCCTCTGCTGATATAGCCAAAAAAGTATTCTATAGAATCTCATTTGAATAAGTAGACAGTGCTGTGAGACAAACTGGAAAAATATATTACTGCTCAGTCACTGATCACAAAGTAATGTTTTGCTAAATTAAACTAAGTTTAATTAAGCCAGGTTGAGACTTTCCTTACCATAAAAGAATATTAATCTATATACTTTGTTTCAATATCTAGGATTTAATTTAGTCATTGCAGAAACCAAATGAGAAAGTACATTGAAAGGATTTACGAATTGACAAATTGACTGATGAAGCGCTGGAGGTAATGTACTGGTAATCATTTGAGGGAGAGAGAGAGAGAGAGAGAGAGAGAGAGAGAGAGATGGTGTTTGATCCCCATCCCATCTGCTGTTCAGGATGGGTAACTGTACATATACTCGGAGGCCTGCTTGGTCTAACAGACGCAGCACTTGGCTAAACCCCTCTGCTCTCAGACAGTAAACCTTAAACAGCTCGGGAGGTGAGTCTCAACATGCCCTGATCAACCTGGAGCTAAAGCCCTTACCTCTGTATATGACCCTCAGTATGGAAAAGAGGTCATTCCACTGTTTGAGACAATCCAACCTCTCACAGAACAAAGCATATTCCCATAAGTGCTTTAGTATCACATGGCAGAAACCACAGGATTCCTCTGAGCCTTTTACTATGCTGGGTTTTTCACCTATCTTTCCATATAAAATATCATATGATTCAGAATGATGTTGTAAAAATGCCGAAAGAGGCTGAAATGTTTCCAAGGATGAGTTGAGTGCTTAAATAGATGGGCCTTTATTACACTGGTTTATTTCTGAAACATTGAAAGAGAATTTGTCTTGGGACGTGGTGCAAGATCATTCTACCCAGTAACAAGGCCCCCAGCTGAGGAGACGAGGATAATTTCTGTGAGCTTTCACCAACACATCTGAAAGCACTTTCAGTGTTTGTGACACAACTGCACCATGGGCAGATTTTTGACAAATTAGCCTTCATGATTTTGACTAACACAATGGAGTTTCATGGGGCGATGTCACTAAATTGAGTCTCCCGATAAGTTAGGCCACCTACAGTGACCACCTGGTTGCTTTGTTAAAAGAATTGCGCTGTAGTTGTGGTTGTCGTCAAACACGGA
Source organism: Chanos chanos (assembly GCF_902362185.1). Classification (NCBI taxonomy): domain Eukaryota; kingdom Metazoa; phylum Chordata; class Actinopteri; order Gonorynchiformes; family Chanidae; genus Chanos; species Chanos chanos. Next base: position 16,925,739 of record NC_044504.1, on the reverse strand, counting down.
ACTCATACCTGTTTTTTTTTTTCTTAACGTTCTAATCATTTGAGTAAAAAATAGAAAGTAACAGACATTGCTGAGTGGTCACAAACTTTCTGTGTGACCAGCGCGTGACAAACCAAGTGCCATCTTATCTGCCCACAGTAATGGTCTTTTGTATGAGCGTCTGAGTGATTCTTTTTCCCCTGTGTGGTCCAGACGTTAACCATCCCGCTCTCCTGCTGTCTACTGTTTATAACTGCACTGCAGAGAAGCCCATCAGTCCTAATGATTATCTTAGGTGTTTTTCAGGAGACATAGCACTTAGGTCTTTCTCTCTCTCCCTCCCTCTGCCTCCCTCTCTCACTCTGCCTCTCTCTCTCTGCCTCTCTCTCTCTCTCTGCCTCTCCCTCCCTCTCTCTCTCTCTCTGCGCCTCTTCAGATGCATGACACATGAGGCTCTATCTGTGTTTAAAGGAACAAAGCCAGAGGAATCTCCTTGCCAGCCAGGACTACAGAGCAGCGCCACACAACTCCTTCAGCCAACATAACTTTAAAAGGCAGGGCTGCCGTCCGACGCTCACGACTGGTGTGTGTCTCCTAACTCCCACATTTACAAACACACACGCAGACCAAACACACGCGCTATACACGTACACACAGCCAGATGGGCTCCGATACTAAGGCTTAGTTTAATGACAAAGGACCTCAATCTGGGCCACAGGAACGGATTTATCTATCATTTTAAATGTCCATCTGTGAAACGTTTGGATTCGAAAACACCACAGCACAACCTTGCAAACCTTTCTTGTTTATACAGATCTAGTAATAGAGAGTAAGAAATACAGAGAGACAGAGAATGAGAAAACGAGAGAGAGAGACAGAGAAAGACAGAGAGGGGGAGAGGGAGAGATATGTTGCTGCTTAAAACCTGTTTGCCTGGTCTTGTGTGTGATTAATTTAAATAATAAATATTTGAGCAAGGAGACATGTCACACTCACAGCCCTGGAGCCATATCATAGCATGTGATGGGCGACCATGAGAATTGTATTTATTGAGACTGGCGCAGGGCAGGCCAGCCAGGGAGCAGCAAGATAGACAGACTGACAGCACCGAGATAGACTAGCTACCTATTTATAGCCTGGGCCATCTGCAAAGCTCCCTCTTGTCTTTGGTCATCCTGTTCACAAAGGCTGGAGGCAGATTCCAGCAGCCGTTCCATTCACTATTCATTCCAGGATTCGGCAGCTCCATATGGATCCGGCCCACTGCTGTGCCGAGGGCTGGGCTGTTTTTTTCTTCTAGATTGACATGGTAATGAAGTCTTAGTCTAGAGCTCTATATAGAGACCAGGCCTAAACATCAGGCCCAGTATCTCCACACAACCCCCCCCCCATTCCTCCACCCGCCTTTGCCCAGTTCCTGATGCCCAGTTCCTCTTTAAAGATTGTCCAGAGTGGCCACTTGACTTATGCCAGTGATCTAACGCTAAAGGGGCATCTGTACAAGGCCTACTGAATGGCTTTTCTTACAGACCTACAAAATTACATATTATCCCACACACATGGTCACAATGGCATAACCTCTTCATAGCCGTATTCCCCTACACAGAGGACTGTTCTTCATGTATCACAGTTCTAGAGGAATGTGCCATAATGGATTTTTTTTCTTTATAGTTTAATAACAAACCAGCCTTCATTCAACAAGACACAGAGTAAAGCACCACATTTAACACATTAGCATTTGTGTCAATATGTCATCATGATCTGTTTCAGTCTGAAAACTGAGCAGCTTTGAATGATATTTTCTTTTTTCTGCTTCTGTTCTCTTAGCTATGATAATCATTCTTCATGTCCAGCTCGGCCATCTCACAAATACAGAGCTTTCAATGATCGATCATTCAAACTTACGCAATTCAGCAAACATATATGATGCTTAAATGGTCTGTAATGTTAGTGTAGGGATCTGAGAGTCTCATTCTGGTCCTGGGTCTCTCTCTCTCTCTGTCTGTGAGAGTCAGCTCTGTGGTACCATGGGACTTGCATGTGGCTACATCCCCTTTTAGCTCTCAGATCCCCTTTCACTAACACGTTAGTCCGTATGGCAGAGTATTCTCACAGACCAGCCCAAGAGGCCCTCAGGGAAGCGAGAAAAATTCTGGAAGGAGCCCCATTGTGGTGCAGACTGTCGTTATCAGTGGAACCTTTATTTTAAGGTGAAGCTTCTTTCGCTGTTGGAGTGAACCAGTGTCATAGAGAGCCTTGGAAGGATTATTGGTGAGGCTTGTTCGTGTGAATGGTAGTGGACTGGAGGCCAGAAATGTGTGCATGTATTTCAGATGTGTTCAAACTCATGAGTAGTGAGGAACACAACCTGTGTCCCTGTGATCACTTTGTTCTCTCAAATCACATCTCACATCACTGAACCAAACGGGCTCAAAATCAGTCCAGACCTCAGTATATCGGAGAAAAGAGAAAGTGAATTCCTGCTGTCTAGACCAACGCAGATGTTAAAAATAGGAGAGGGAAAGCAAACCTCTAAAAATTAAACTATCAACTAAGGACCATGACTGCTAAGAGAATCCTGTCCCTCTTCAAACACTAGGTTGCCCCGTCACAACTAGAGAATATATACAGACACACTCTTCAGCTTAATACAATGGCATCAAATGAACTGATTAATATTTGTGTATGGATCATGTAGTTACTACAATATGCCTATGGTTGCATATCAGGGTAATTTAAACCAACTATATCATCTCTCTGACCTAAAGTCGACCATAGAAAGTTGATTCCATTCACTCGAGTGAAAAAAAAAAAATCAAAAGATCAATATCTGTTCCTGTTACCATCGACAGCTGAAGCCATTTAAAGTATAAATAAGAGCATTTTGCAACACATGGCTACATTTGTGATTTAATGTCTTCCAGTTCCACTGGTGCAGAGGCAGCAGACTTTGCTGTAGGTTTGGAGACGTAGGAACTGTAAATGCCTACCTTTGACAAATACTTTGAGGACTTGCAAACATATATTAAAAGACTGAAGAGTAGAAAAATAACAGCAGCTCCACTGACCTGGGTTTTTAAGACATCTTCATTACTCATTAGGGATTTTTGGCTTAGAAAAGGAGACATGAGAGCAGTACCAAGGATAAAGTGTTGCAGGTTTACACTAAACACACTCAAATATTAAGGTTAATCCTTTCCTTTCCACACAACACTATCAGAAAAGCCTTCATGGACAGTTTACCTGAAAAACCTGATAGCCCTTGTGGTATAGTGCACAATGGTTAAGTGTCAGCGGAATCTTTCCTTTATCAGAATCTAATTCACTTAAAGCACTATTTATTCCAGTTAATGCCAGGCCTTGGCAAGGCTCAGTGAAACCCAGCACCTTAATTCTATTAGCTAGTTATTCCAATCAGCCACAATAATCTACATCTAACTGGACCTAGTGCTCTCCCTGCCTCAAACATAAAAAGAAGGCAGATTATTCTCCTGCTCGATCATCTCTCTCACACGAGCCGCTTTCACATCAGTCATTTCTCGACTTGAATGTATGGTCTCACCTAGCCAATAATGGCGGAAGGAATGGAAGTTAGGGAAGTAATTTCAGAGGATAAATCATTTTCACCCAATAAATCTACATTGTTAATTGCAAGGCCACATCTCCATACAATGGTGGCATTAAACCTAATATAATAGAGAGGGATTAGGTAGAGCAATCCTTTGTGATCTGAGATCACTTAAAAGCACCAGTTAATTATTTTCCTGAGAGCAGCTTACCACAGGCATATATAATTGACTGGTGTGCTGTTGTGAGAAGGAGTTAGACATGGTGGCTTAGATTCTAAGATGTACTGTGCGTAATGTGATATCTTTTTGTATCCAAACTGTAACACTCCTGCAGAAATGTTAGCAAACATACGCCTTTATTTATGTTCTCATCTGACACAATGTTAACCGGTCAAAGACACACCGTTTCATATCATTTTGTCCCATGCTCCTATTCTGTAAATGTACAGTTTTGCCTCTCTGACTCATTCCCTGTCTTTTTGTTTTTTTACACTGAAGAGCATGTGACCATTTATATCTTCTTATGTAATACATAGCCTACATTGAGCAACAGGGATCAGGTAAGGTTTTATTTCTCACTTACAAGGCACAGTTCCTTGTTCTGCCTGTCTCAAACAGAGAGAAAGGTCCTACATTGACTCTCTCTTCCTTCTGAGCTATATAAAGAGATAGCGATTGAGTAAGACTTAAGTGACTGAGAGCAGAGCTGTGTGGGGAAGTAAGACAGAAGAAAACTACTGTCTTTACAAACAAACAGGGACCAGTCACTGGACACTCAAGGAAGTTTGAGTGGCAAACTGTACCGCAAAAGCCAAGAAGTTGCAGTCAGATAGTCTCAGGCAGTTTCAGATCTCAAACTCACTCTCAATTCCCTTGTGACCATTTTGGATTGAGTCTGAAGCATTTAGGGTAAAATATGAGTTTTTAAAGATTTGAAATATTTCTTAACTTTTTTTTTTTTTTAGCCGTTTCCCACTGTGTATCTCCCTTTCTCTTTGTGAGGGTTCTCTAGATTGATATGCATGTCTGTGAGATGCACTGACCATCTTCCACACCTAAGAAAAATCCATACAGCAAAGTCGTTCAGTAAATTTTCAAGATGCCGTAACCACTCATAAAAATAACTGTTGCTTATTATAAAACAATTTAGATTTGACACTAAGATCAAACCCTTTTAACACTTATCTTGTGCTATTTTTTATTACTCCATATTTGTTATATCCATATTTATTCACCCTTCATGATTCAAATTTGATCTAAGGGTTAGATTGTCAAAGGGTTAGATTGACATCATCTGAACAAAATACAGAATTTCTTTCTCAAATATGGCCTCTTGAATAAATTATACCCATGTTGATGTCAGTATTCCTCAGACACTCATTCAAAGACATGTTAAATATCACAAAAGCCTTGTGTCGCTGATTATTTAAAAGTTTCACGGGCCTCTCTCTTTCTTCTCTCTCTTCATCTCCTTGGGCCGTGTCACTCACGATGTTGCCTCACCTCCCAACCCAATTCAGGGTGACTGTGCCAAATGTCCAGAAACACACATGGGATGTGAAAGCATTACTGTTACTTCATTCACACTGAGAACTTTACTGCCATATAAATACACAACCCAAGTCTTACACTATTACTTATCTGAGGTCAGTATTGTTGTTTTGGAGTTAATATTTAGGATTGGAAAGAACACAGCATTTATTTTTTTTATTAGAGATGAATCAATGACAAAGTCTTACACTATCACTTATCTGAGGTCAGTATTATTGTTTTGGTGTTAATACTTAGGATTGGAAAGGACATGGCATTTATTTGTTATTAGAGATTAATCAGAGCACCGAGCAGCAGCTTCTGGTTGTCTGTATCTAAATAAACAACAAGGTACTATGTTAAATTGTTAACAACAACAGTAATAATAATAATAATCAATGCATTTGATGTACCTTGAGAGGACTGTCCCCCTCCACATAAGTGCATTACTTCAAGTCAAGCATTATGTCTCGCTTTTTGTTTGACAATACAAAAATCCTATGGTTTTAAAGCAACTTTTTACCATAAATAGAACTCCTTCTGTTGTGTTACAAACAATAGCCAAATATGAAAGCCACGCCTCTGAGGTCGACGTTGCTACAAGAGTCGCGCGCCACTATTTTATGTGTATGCTAAAGCACGCGACAGACGCGTGGAAACCTCTAACGTTAGGGTGTTAAACCGGGAGCTTTGCGATACTAGGCAAAGAAATTTGCGCTTCGTCACCGATTTTGTCTTATGGACTGGAGTTCTTTTCTGTGAGCGGGAGACATTTCAACTTGCCTTAAACGTTATGAAAAGGTAGTTAATTATGTACAATAGAGCTGCGCTGTAACATGGACTGGACGGGGATTGCTGAACATCGACAAAGTTATATCTAAAACTATATTAGGGTGTCTGACTGAATGTTTTATGTTTGACTCATTGGGGACGCTTCCCAGAAATCGATAAATTCTATAGGCGGCATTTGGGATTGCGCTGGGAATCGTGTGCACTTTGAACATTGTCTAACATTCGCTGCCTTATAATTTCTAATGTGAACTTTGATAATTCGACTCGCGAAATTAAAATGGTTCTCCTGCAGTTTTCCGTGGACAGTTGCTCTATTACGGGGAAAGTATCATTCTTTTATAGATACCCACTGAGGAAAAACACAGATATTTTGTTTGAGGAAAGCCCGCTCTGGCTGGGGTTTGTTTGACTAGGGGATCTGTAAAGCGAGTGCAGCTGCAGTGAGCTGGATCAGCAGGAAAGTAGGCGGTACAGACATCTCGACGCCGGCCCGTGGAGCCCTCATCGGAGAGCTGGCAGCTTTGTATTGTGTTTTGGCCTTATCTGTCCAAACTAAGCTCAGTTTTATGAAGGGAAAAAGAAAATACATTGGATGTTGAGTATCGTTTCAGATCACTTAATCTAAGAACTGCAGCTATCCTGCAGAACCATATGTGAAATGGAACACGAGCGTTTATTTGGCATAACTTTTCAAATAGCCTACTCCGACCGTACTTGCTCTGTATATTTTGTTCTCCCAGGTCCACACTCGCAACATCACGCGTTGTCAAAGCTTTTAACGTTTAGTTATGGGCCTCTGTTGTAAACTGCTTGGAGAACATCACACAGTTCTAGCTTACCACTGTTCTGTGTTTCCAGTCTGTAGCAAATTGTTTGGTTTTGTCTATTTACGCATTTAAGTGCTTAATCTTAATTCACAGTCAGAGTGGAAAGTCCTTGCCGAAGTTTAACTGTGCTTTGGGCACTATTTTTTCCTCCAATAACTAGCTCATTGTTTCGTCTTGCGTAACCCATGAAAGGGTGACAAGTTCTTCAAGTAAAATGTAATACAAGAAATGCAAATCGATGCAGGTGTGCGGGCCCCGGAGCGTTGAAGAACCGAGGTGTGGAACTCGGCTCCGATCTCTCAGGGTTCGGCCCCATTGATTAGCTTAGAACTTGTGCTGACTGACGGCCCAGGTCGCCATAGCAGCCGCCTGAGCGGCGCCGTGAGGACTAGCTAGAGGGCTGCTGTGAATGGGTGACGTCACGAGCCTGGCGCCAGAGAGTCTGCTGGAGCATGAGCTCGCGGCGCTGCTCAGTACTGCTGCTTGCTTGGTGCCAATTCATCACCTGTCAGGGATCAGTCAGGGTGTCATGCGAAATGTACACAGCTGTGAGAACAAAAAGAAGTGGAGAGAAAATGAAAAAGCCAGTTGCACCAGATGTGGACAGGACTACAAGAATACCACATCTCATCACATTAGAAATGCATGAGTGTCGTCAAACAGGAGAAAGAGCCTCGTCGTTCTTGAACACATTTTTCGCTTTGGTCTGAGAAATGCGTAATACAGAGAGAGCGTAAAGCAAACGCGGTCTAGGCTCGCGGTAAAAAGGGACCATTTTGCGAACGGTTGAATTTGAAAATACGACCATAGAACAAAGACAGACCGGCGACTAATATGAGTTTAAACTGCATTCAATGCAACCTGGTGGCCCGAAATTATATTTAAATAAGAATGACAATAGATAAATTCAGGACCGTACATTAGACAATGTATGACGCGGTATTCCGACGGAATAACTCGTATGAAATTAACATACAGGGTAATTTGCAAGAATGTGTCTTCGCTCCTGTTTTATCACATAAATCGTATCTTTGCTTTATATGAAGCCTAGGGGTTTTTGTTGTTGTTGTAATTTTGTACCCTGATTCATGGTGTAAAAACGAAACCTACCAGCGCTAAGCACGACTGCCCTACACGGCAGTTCACTTTTGTCGCATTACTCTGCGCACCGTCAAATCGGAATATTGAGGGAATGTAAAAAGCGTAAACAACAGCAAGGTTTATTTGACTTGTTTCCTTGGTTTATCTGCACTCTTGATATTCACAATGCAGACTATTTCCTTGATGTACTGAGAGAAAAAAGTATTGCACATCAGTTCAAATCGTAAGGAATGTGGCTAACAGTGCGACTAACATTCCCCTACATCCATACAATTCACACGGGCCTAGACAGCGCACCCTCCCCCTTGCCCTCCAAAATGTGTCCCCAAATGTGCATAATAACACAGTTGCCTCATCACCTACAGTCTCCTGTACTGTTTAGCCCAATACGACACAATACGGAGGTAATATGAGTGTCGATACTAGATAGCCTTCCCATTATGAGATCATATGATCTCTTCACAAAAAAGACCATCGTTACGTTATACAGTGTTTTAGGAGCTCTGTGAGCGGAGAAGTGTGCACACGTATATTAACTGCACTGTTCAAAGATCCCACTGCGAACCAAAGGAAGGATAGGAAAGGAGTGACTGACAATGACTTATCAAAGATAAGTGAAATAGAATCAGTGCTTTAAAAAACTAACAAAAGTACTTTGTGGGTATGATTCTCCATTAATGTAAAAACAGTAATTACTGGTAACATTAACTGAATAATAAATAAATGAATCGATCAAATAATAAATTGATCAATAAACACAGCCCAACATCTTATAATCGCTTCCATTTGTACATTTAATGGTAGGATTGGTTTGCTGTTTACCCGTTCAGTAAATACTGGAGGTAAAGGGGTTCTTTTAGTAGATCACTTCTCTTGATCAGACACAGGTACAGAGTTTAATTTGTATAATTACCCGGAGAAGCTGAAGCACTCGGCGCCACCTTAAACACGCGCTTTCACTGGTTAAGAACGCGGAAGAGTGGGGAGGGACTTATACGCAGTTTATTGACCTATGCTGTGGCACTACAGTGTTGATTGACGTACCTCATCACACCAATCAACAGAACCTAAACCAATACGTGACAAACCCACCCTGCTGCGTATATATAGAGCGATGACAGCTGGTTAATCCAGTGCGTTTGCTTCGACATAGCGATTTGAGAGGTAGCGAATCGAACACCATCATTAAATATCTTAACGAAATCAGTGACCATCCTAAAACGAGTATCAACATGAAAGCAATAAGCCCGGTTAGGTCTTTCAGAAAAAACAGCGCGAGTATGACAGAACACAACCTTGGAATCTCCCGGAGCAAGACCCCTGTGGATGATCCTTTAAGCCTGCTCTACAACATGAACGACTGCTACTCTAAACTGAAGGAACTGGTACCTAGCATCCCCCAGAACAAGAACGTTAGCAAAATGGAAATCCTCCAACATGTCATCGATTACATTCTGGACCTTCAGATCGCACTTGACTCCAATTCCACAATTACCAGTCTCCATCACCCGCGACCAGGGCAGGGTACATCAAGAACACCCTTGACAACTCTCAACACAGACATCAGCATCTTGTCACTACAGGTAAACTATGGAGGGTTGCAGGGAGAGCAGTATATTCTGGTTAAATAAACGAGTAAAACTCACGCTGAAAATTATGCGCTGTGGTCAGAATTGATCAGTGCTTCGTTAATCTGATTTTGGGGCATAGTATTTTCATTTTCTGCTCTGTAAATGTTTTGCCCTTGTCTTTTTGAACGTTTATGCCAGTCATATAATTTGATGCCGATAATGTGTTGGCAGTATACTTTACTGCAATGTGTTTAATCTCTAGATTAAATTTATGTTTGTTTGCTTCCCCAGTCTCCGGAGTTACAGACAGATTTGATTACAGACGACGGCAAGAGCCTGTGCCGTTGATCAGGTGAAAATTCTTTTTCAATCTATGGCTATAGTGAGACTGTTTAATGCCGAAACTGTTAGAATAACAAATTTATTGCGGGAAAAGAAACATTTCTTACGACGTACACTGAGCCAACACTGTGTGAAATTAGCACGACCGAAGCAAGGTCTTAAGAAAAACTTAATCTCTAATATCAGGAAAAATGATTTGAGTCAATGTAGTAGCCTAAATGTCTGGCCATAATTACAACAAGAATGAAGCAGGCGCCAGCAGAACGGGGATTACACAAATCCACCTCCCACCCCCGGCTATAGGCCGAAGTTGCAAGAGTGCTCCTCGGCAACGCTAGTGTGTACATCTGGAGCCCAGGGTTTGCTGAGTATTTGAGTGTTTGGTTAAATGTTAAAACTGTGGCTTCCTCTCTGGCGCCAGGCTGTCCGGATCTCTGCCCTGTTTGCATTTTCTAAACGCGCCTCTCTTTCTCAATCTTTTGCAGGTGTTTGGTTAACACACAAGACACACAGGACTTGGGAACGGACTTTTCCTCTTCTGTTCTCGGCCTGGATTTTTTTCTTCAACTGAATCAAGAGACTTTGCTTCAAAGGACAATCTATGTTTTGTGTTAAGTACGGACACGCATTATTTATCTTAAGACTTGTCTGATCCCTTCAAGTGGAAGAAGCACTATATTCCTGACAATGGAAAGGGGAAAAATGAAAGAAGAATCTTGTCTCGAGGAAACCTCTTGTCCTCCGTGAGAAGTCTTTGCTTTTTGCGGAGGCTGAGTGTGAATAGAACACGATGTGATTAGTTACTGTATAAAGTTTAGTCTGTTTTGTCAAGAAACGTTGTTCTTTTGACACATGAAGGACTGGACGTTGAATGTGACATCAGCGAGTGAAATCTTGTCAACTCGATCAGAGTTTTATCTTGTATAGTTGCAGAAATTAGGTGACAAATTTCTGCAGTGTTACGCTGTACTTAATTATGCTGAAACTTTTTATAAAAGTAATATTGTAAATTGTACCTTTTTTATACAAAAATAAATCAAATGCTTTATTTGAACACGTCTCTCCACAACTAATCTCAAACATGTATATACTTCATGCCACATGTTGTATTATAGACAAACGTATAGATAATGAATTGCACTGACGTGTCATATGATGGGTAGCGCATCACTGGATAATCGGCAATCATCTACCATGCGTCCCCGTCTCCTCTTTTGGCAGTCCAATGAGTGGCAAAGCCTTGGTAATTGTCAAGCAAGGGGCTTAACTGTAATTACAATGTGTGGTACCATGTTCTCTAGAGTTCACGATTGGCAAACGTGGAGTTGTCTTTTAAAACAGTTCACTGTAAAACCTACGAACTGCGTGTTTAAAAATACAGGGCGCTGACAGGTAAACAGAGAAACACTGACCTTTGATGGTACTCTACATTGTGCATTGTAGTGGCCTACCTTCAACAGGGAGTCAGGAAATCGTCATCTGTTCAAAAAAGCCGTCATGCACGGTATGGCAAACAGTGGAAATAAACTGCCTCGGTTACACCGCTTGCCTGATGTAAAACTGGGCCAGGACACAGACAATTAAGTCTGTCGCCGACTGAAGATAACTGATCAACTGGCGGAAATGCATTTCGCCATGCGGAAATTGAAAGTCTTATATTAGCCGCGTAGGACTACCTGGTATTTAAAGGATACATGAAAAAAAAATCATGAAAGTTTTGTTACTGTATATTTATGTTCCTGAACTATGTTGCACAATCGAATTAAAACGTTGTCGCTATCATCTTTAAGAAATAAAATTTACTGTGTTGTCTCAATGAGTGGCAGCCTTCTCTTCTCCAAGAAACACACCAACGTGATATTTACAGGTGTTCCATCCAATTTTCCCGCTGGATTAGCGTGAACCTTGAAATCAGTAGTAATCCCAAAGACTATCAGGCCCGATTTGTTGACTAAGAACCCCTGGAAATACGTAGAATCCAACTGACATCAGTACAGTACGAACCCCAATATTCAAATCACCAATCAGCTGACGCCGCTTTCCAACCTACGCAACGAGTTGCTTGTTTTATAGTGAAAATTGCCTGTGTTTGAACATTATATATGGGACATTTATAGAAACATATACTACACTCTGTCGCAGTTCCCTGATAGTCGGTCTATTTTAACTAAAATGAACTCTTCCGAAGTTTTCCGGGCCTACAAAGCGTCTCTTAATGCGACTGCTCTTTGTAAAAGGAGGGTGGAGGTGCCACCTACCGGTAGCTGTAGAGCATACATAAATTAACTACATCCAGACTATTTCGCGGCTCGAACTTGTCCTGCGACATAGCCTATAATAAAAAGTATGATTTCAATGATGGAAAGGTAAAGGAGATGTCGCGCAGCCACTGCAGAACAACAACGGTTATATGTAGAGCGCTATGTGTTTGAGTAATGTGTGTCTCCTTGGCAAAAATGGAAAGGCAGGCATAAATAGAGTCGTAACATATTATAGACACACATGCACACACTTAAGCAGTGGTTTTATGGTTTAAACCATATATATTTATTGTCAAAATTGCAATGCAAGGAAATTCTGGAAATTCCAACCTTTCTCAAGACAGTAGAGGAACATGCAAAGCATACTGGCAGTCCACTTAACACAACACCTATATTCCAATTTAAATTCACTGATGATTAGTGAACATTTATGAGCACAATACAAATTCACAGCAACACTACAACCAGTGAGTTTTCTATAGTCAAGTTTAAGAAATAATCTTGAAAGCTGACAGCAGTCTCTATCATATCAACTTTGGATCAGGGAATAGGTAAGGGCATTGCACAGGACACAATTTACACCATCATGACAAGACAATGATTCCCAGACAACACCTACACTACATAACCTCAGTTCATCACAAGTGACTTACTAACATCTAATCAATTGCACAAACATTGTTTTCTATTGACCAACTTGTTCAAAATTCAGAATTTTCTAGACTTTGTATGAATTTCTTCGACACTTTTTATGTTGTTCATTTTAGAAACACGCTATTGTTGTGTGTTTAAAAAGCATTGCCTCAAACTAACTAAACCGTCTTAGACTTTGCTCAAATAAATGCTCAGATCACTTCATTGCACTACGCTGTCATACTTCAATGGACATGTCATTTTAATTAAGAGTGTTTTCCTGATTTCTTCAGCTCTTGGGGTCTTTCATAGGACACTCTCTCTTTCATCTGCATGCAAGGCTTGCTCAGACCCTGTGTGACTTGTTTGTGCCTGGCTGCTAGATGTGGTCCTCTTTAGGTGGACGCCGCGGAGGTTCTCGTTGGTCACAGCCGTGGTCTCCACACCTGAGCTGGGGATTATTATCAGGGCAGGGCTGTCGGTGGCACTGGGGGTTTGAAGCGGGATTTGCTGGGAGTTGTTAGTGTTGGTGTTGTTGTTGTCTAGCGTGGAGTTACTAGCTGTGCGATTGAGGTTAGTCACAGCGGACACTGGCCAGCTTTCTTCAGGGCTGCTGGCAGCCAGGCTGGCCTCAGACGCAGCCTCGGAGCAGATGGACATGCGTGCCACGGTGGAGTCTTGAAGGCTGCTCAGACTCCTTGGAAAGCTCCTTTTCTTAACAGGACTCTCCAGCACCAACTCAATCAAGTCGGGTTTCTCTTCCTCAGTCTCCTCTTTAACCTCCTTTTCTTTCTTCTTCTCCTTTTCCTTTACTTGGACTGCCACGCTCTCGTCATCCTGCAGGGAGTGAGTGGAGGAGCTCTCGCTGGACCTCATACCAGAGTCTGACGACTCTTTCTTGTCTAGGATGATGTCAGAGAGGTACTCTTTGCCTTTGGTCAAGAGACCTATCTGTTCTGCTGCCCTGGCCTCCTCCCTCTTCACCTGCCACAGGAGTGGGGTGTTGTCTGACTCTTCAGCCCCAGATTCCTCATCACTTGGTACTTCATGGTAGTATGGACCAGGGCCCTTGGTCCTGCGGCTGAGGAGCGCTACAGAGGAGGGGGTGTGATCCAGCTTCTCGTCCTCCTCTGTGATGGGGTGTAACAGCCCATTGTCAGCGGCTGAAGGGAAGTCCACCCCATCGCTCGGTTTGCTTCCTCTCTTGCTGAAGGACTTGCGGCCCTCCTGCTCTCCCTCCTTGGCCTTGTCCTCAGAGTTGCTTGATAGGAACTGACCTGGGAGGGGCTGTGTAGGCTTCTCTAATCCACTGCCAGAACCCTCCAGCTGGGCCATCTGAGCAATATACTCTTGGTAGGCATTCCGGTACTCAGCCTGCTGCTTGTCAGTCAGTTTGCAGATATCATTGGATGACTCCTGAGAGTTCAGACTGGACAAACTTGAGGTTCTGTTACTAGTGGCCTAAAGAGGTAACAAAGTAATTAGTGTCCACGTATAACACACAAACACAGAAACATGCAATATCTGATGTTACTGTCAAACTATCATCTTTCTAATACAAGGAGTGTTTGTGTGTGTGTGTGTGTGTCTGTCTATCAACATTTACCTTTTTGATTTCTAAAACGCTTCAATTTATTATAACATTCGTCTCAATTAGTCGATACATTAATTGATAGAAAAATAGTGGTTAGTGGCAGCCCTGGCAGCAATTATGTAGTGATACTGAAGAAAACATTTGTTACAATGAAGTTAAACATTTTAGAGATCAAAAAGGTAAATTCATAAAAATAAAACAACTATGGGTCGGTTTAAAATATCGATGTCGACGCATTTTCAACATTGACGTCATCGATAACATCAACTAATCGCGGCAGCCCTAGTGTATCTGTGTGTTTGCATGCTTGCATATGTGTGTTTGCGTGTGTGTGTGTGTGTACGTGTGTTATGTGCTGCAACATTCTGCTGCAGGTTGACAGGGCCAGAGCCAAAGGGGTCTCTGAAACACAAACCCAATCCCTTGACAGTGCAGCCAGATGAGAGCTGTTTGTGTGGGTGTCAGGTCAGGTTCTCACTTCTCTTCCCCAGTTAGGTCAAATAGGCTCGTTTTCTCACTCAAAAACCACATGCTATTTTCACTTAGCTTAGGCTGTCCAAACATACAATGTTAGCTCTGCTGGCCTGTTAGTGTAAGGGCTAGTGTGAATGAAATGCACTACCAACCCTAGAAAAAATGTTTGTGGTTATGTGTGTTCGTGTGCATCTCTATATGAGAGAGCGTGTTTCTAAATACATGTGCGAGTATGCGTGTGAATGCATAGAGGATGTATTTCAAATTTGTACAGTTCCATATTTGTAGTTGTGTGTATATGAGCGTGTAAAAAACGTGTGTGGGTGTGTGTGTGTGTGTACGTGTGTATGTTCTTACACACCATGCCATGGTGGTTGGGGTGTCTCTGAGGTTCCTCCAGGCCGGCGTTGCTGAGCTCCTCGAAGCTGAGGTTAAGGCTGTATCTGAGAGCGCTCTCTGTGTTGACAGCCACTTCATGGGGAGCTCCAGAGCATTTGGCTGTCTCCCCCTGAGTCATCACACTGCTGCCCTGTTCACTGCATGCTCGAGAGTCCTCATTCAACAGCTGCATCTCTATGTGACGCTGCTCCATTACCTAACATAAGGAAGAGTGTTTGGACTTCTGCTATATGAGTTCAAGAACTACTACATGATTGACAAAAAACTTAGTTGAAAAACTAAGGGCCTGCTTGCATGACACAGGACGTTCTTAAATATCACATTTGTTAAATATCACAGATATCACGTTCTTAAATATCACAAGTTTATTTTCTGCCAGTGTGGACACAAAGGGATGATTTGAAACTCCAGACCAATTTGTAACGGTATGGGCTGTTCTGGCAATCACTGGTGAAGTTATTTAAAATGTTCTCGTTGCTGTCTTCCATCTGTCTCCTGTCTGAAAGTCTCATTGTGTTAATTTAGAGGAATAATCTGAGATCGAGTCAACAGCATGTGCATCAACAACTGTCTAGCATCCTTCCCCTTCGTTTCTTGGAGGCAGTCAGGCTTGTTTTTGGCCTTTTCAGAAAAAAAAAGTCAAACTCTTCAGATCTCCAACTGGATAGCAAGCTCCCACTGACAATAACCTTCCTTCATCCAGAAACTGGCCATCTTGGACCAGATGGCTCCCTGCTTGCTGGCAACACAACATTCATTTGTATAAGCACAAATGAATATCTGATCAACAATGCTACATGTGTTACCGATTTCCATCCGAGCCGACTGCCTTCTCGAAAGAAGGATTACACAAACTCCGATATCAGGATGAATGCCAAGATGCATTCAAAAGATGCTGGGTATGTTTAAAAAAAAAAAAAAGAAAACAAGAAAACCCTATGCAGACTATAAAACAAAAGAGATGTAAAGCGATCTGGCTGCATAAAACTATGTTTTGTTAACAGTAAATCAGTCATTATTCAGTGTCTCACCATTGCCCTGAAGAGCTGCCAGTCTCCAAAGTTCATGTTCATTTCTTTTTTGAGCTCCTCAAGGTTACACTGAGACAGGACTCGGCCATTTACGTTAGCCTACGAGATGAAGGAGGAGTCATTTGAGCTTTCAAAAGTGTCTGTTAACAACAACCCTGCACAACACTTCTTTAACAATATGAAACCTATGCTGGCTGTGACTGTTACAAACACAGAACAATAGTCATCCTTAAATGGATGGAACAGCTGGTACGTTCACTGATTAAAGTAACCATCAATATTGTAATCTCATCTATCATAATATTCCCAACATTGTTTTCATTTCAGTTCAAGCAAAGCAACCCATCCCTGGTTTATAACACAGTGAGTAATACAGGGAGGTTCCCAGGGCTTGAAAATGTGAAACGCTACTTCAGTATAAAGTTTTTGTGTGAGAAAATAATGTTTTTTTTTCCAACATAAACTACAGATACCGAGGACAGCCAAGAGAAATGATAAACTGATAAATTTGTAATATGTACGCATGCCTTCTGTACATATGCATTCACTTTAAAAATAAATTAAAGAACCTTTAGAGGACTTTTTCGCTGGGTATCAAGTCAGGTAGTCAGGCTGACTAAGGAGTCAAAAGGTTGAACAGGAAATCTCCAGCAGAAACTGACAATTGATGTGATGGCTTTGTTAACAGAGAATGTGTGAGAGGGGCCTAAAGCAGTGCTACAATGGCAAGCTTTACCTTCTTGATGGTGCTGGTGTACTCCTCCAGCATGCTGGGGTCCAGTCCTTCGATCTGTCTGAGACGCTCACACACAACATCTGTACTGAAGGAACTGAGGAGGACCGCAGGCGCACTGGGCACCACAGGCCCTGAGCCCTGCACAGAACCCCAGTCAATGCTGAATTAGTCATCCATGCCTTTCAATATCCATCCATCCATCCATCCAGATATCCAAGCATTCATCCCACACTCGCAATGCAAAAGCATACTACAAAAAGCCTTAGGAAAAGCTCTGTAATGTTAGAGAAAATGCAAAGAGACACTGCAGAGCCATGCAGAACTGCAAAAGGAAGGAATGAAGAGTGGAGATGCTTTCGCAATCATTAAGTTATTAAGCAACTGCCCACAGCAAACTCAACACAAGGCAAACTTAACACAGTGTGTTGTGCATGACTGTAGACCAGAGCTGGCCTCTACTGACAGACTCAGAGAGAGCAGAGAGAACGAACGGTTGCATGTGGTGTAAGCTAATAAGACATGTGTGAGGAATTGTCTACGCATTAAGTGGAGCCATGCAAACCACAGTTCAATGCACAGTCTATTCTAAAGAAGCAGATTTTTTTTTGCTGTTGTTGAAAACAACTCAGTTCTGGAGTAAAACTATCTAGGGTGGCTTAGATGCTGTCATTTCGATGACTGTTGAGTGCAGCTGATGGAGTTCATTGCTGTGGTGTTGTGGTTAGGGCCTCTTGATCCACTCCTCAGCACCTGCTGTGTGGTCAGAGGTGCCCGACCACACAGACTGTGTCACTACGAGCCTGTGGTCAACCTGTCCTTTACCCACTGACACACATACTTACCACCACTAACGTTCTCTTAGCTCTCACGCTCCCTCCCCGTCTACACACACACATGCACGCGCGCACACAAACTCTTATATACCATATACAAACAGCTGAGCTGGTTTGGTAAACTGGTTTGGTATGTTTATCACTAAGAGAGCTTCTCTGGGAGTACATACAGCAGCAGTAATAGCCATAATTGTTTAAATTACGAGGGAGAAAGAAACAACTTCATCTCATAGATTTGAGTTTGTGGCTAGTGACATCCAACACATAGCTCTGTCACAAATAGCTCTGTAACACATGGTTCTGTAACACATGGTTCTGTAACACATGGCTCCGTATGACATGGCTCCGTAACACATGGCTCTGTAACACATGGCTCTGTGACACATGGCTCCGTAACACATGGCTCTGTAACACATAACTCTGTGACACATGGCTCTGTGACACATAACTCTGTGACACATGGCTCCGTAACACATGGCTCTGTGACACATAACTCTGTGACACATGGCTCTGTAACACATAACTCTGTGACACATGGCTCTGTAACACATAACTCTGTGACACATGGCTCTGTGACACATGGCTCCATAACACATGGCTCTGTGACACATAACTCTGTGACACATGGCTCTGTAACACATAACTCTGTGACACATAACTCTGTGACACATGGCTCCATAACACATGGCTCTGTGACACATGGCTCCATAACACATGGCTCTGTGACACATGGCTCCATAACACATGGCTCTGTGACACATAACTCTGTGACACATGGCTCTGTAACACATAACTCTGTGACACATGGCTCTGTAACACATGGCTCTCTAACACATAACTCTGTGACACATGGCTCTGTAACACATAACTCTGTGACACATGGCTCTGTAACACATGGCTCTGTCACACATGGCTCTGTTGTTAACCAATACATAAGAAGCAAGCAATTCAAATAAGGATCAACTCTTCCCTGCAAGCTAAAGTTTTCAGGTCTTACTCATTTGCAACTTAATTATATTAGGCAAGTGTATCCATTTCACTGAATGAGACATTTAAACACCCTTTTCATTTGCCTATGAAAGCAATGGGAGCTGAAATGATTTTTGTATTCTTTGAGAAATGTGGCCCCATGCTTAACAGTGTATGGGACAACATTTCAAATCACTGAGAGAGAACATCAGACCAGCAGAGGGTAGAACATCAGGAGAGAACAAGCGTAAGTCAAATAAGAATTTTAAGAGGGTTGTTCAAATCTTCATTCACTCCCACTGTTTCCAGTTATAAGGCTGCCAATACTAGCATTATGAGCACTAGTAACTACAGCTAGTGGCATACATCAAACCTCCATCTTTATGGTAAGAGCACAATGCTGATGAGATTAACTGGTATATCAAACCTCCATCTTTAAGGTAAGAGCACACTGCTGATGGGATTAACTGGTACATCAAACCTCCATCTTTAAGGTAAGAGCACACTGCTGATGGGATTAACTGGTATATCAAACCTCCATCTTTAAGGTAAGAGCACACTGCTGATGGGATTAACTGGTATATCAAACCTCCATCTTTAAGGTAAGAGCACACTGCTGATGAGATTAACTGGTATATCAAACCTCCATCTTTAAGGTAAGAGCACACTGCTGATGAGATTAACTGGTATATCAAACCTCCATCTTTAAGGTAAGAGCACACTGCTGATGGGATTAACTGGTATATCAAACCTCCATCTTTATGGTAAGAGCACACTGCTGATGAGATTAACTGGTATATCAAACCTCCATCTTTAAGGTAAGAGCACACTGCTGATGAGATTAACTGGTATATCAAACCTCCATCTTTAAGGTAAGAGCACACTGCTGATGAGATTAACTAGTATATCAAACCTCCATCTTTAAAGTAAGAGCACACTGCTGATGGGATTAACTGGTATATCAAACTTCCATCTTTAAGGTAAGAGCACACTGCTGATGGGATTAACTGGTACATCAAACCTCCATCTTTAAGGTAAGAGCACATTGCTGATGAGATTAACTGGTACTGGCAAACCTTTCCATTTAGTACATTTTTCCCCAACTAAACTTCAAAGCACTGTCTCTATAGAATGTTTGCTATGGGTTATCTATGTGGATTGTGACTGCTGCAGAAACTGGAAGTAATGGAAAGTCTACAAATCTAGCAGAGGACATCTAGCTCATAATTATACTGCTTTTATGTTCTACACTAGACCCAGGTCAAACAGGTATTCATGATATTGATCTGAGGTATAAGATGTTTTCAAAAATATTTCCTTTAATCAATATTGATCAAAAATCAATATTGAGCAATATTTGCAAAAACACTAAGTATAAAAAAAATTAAGGCAGTTTTGTAATAATATTAGTTACATTCAGTGAGCACTAAAGGTATAGATTTAGTGAACACTAAGGGCATCCTGTGATATAAATGCCTGATTTGACCGTGGTCTATACTCTTGGGAGAGCATGCTTTGCTAAGAGAGTCGTAGACAAAGGGGTGAGGCAGAGAACATTCAGACAAGTTCAAATAAGTCAGTACCTTTTTGGATCTGAGGGGCTGTGACTTTAACTGTTTGGGACAGGAGAGAGATTGACAGAGGGAGAGAGAGGAGGGGTGGAAATAATTAGGCAACATGCTGAATTTCATAAAACAAAGAGGTGAGGGTGAGAGAGAGAGAGAGAGAGAGAGAGAGAAAAAGAGCGAGAGAGAGAGAGAGAGAGAGAGAGAGAAAGAGAGAGAGAGAGAGAAAGACTTCGACATAACATGAAACACTGATTTTTCCTGTGCGGCAGAGCTGGTAAAAGCTCCCCTAATGCATTCAGCATATCAGCACCACTGCGGCTGCAAAGTAAAACACACAGTCTTATTCAGCTAGAATCATTCACTTCAGCACGTTTACACAAAAATCACTTCAATTAGTTCAACTTTTCCCTGCAGAGGCCAGAGCACATGGGGACGTAGGGGATAATCCAAGCAGACAGAGTGAAGCCCCGGCAGCAGGCGAGAGGAAGACGCAGCCTTCCAACGGTGAAAAGCAGAAGTTCCATCAAAAAGCATCGCCCCACCCAGACTGGAGGGTGTGAAAGCGCAGGGAGAGATAAGGCTGTAATTACGGGGGTGGGGGACAGAGCCACATGAGGAAGAAAGTGTCTCTTTCAAGAGATAAGAGAGCACACTCATTGTGTGTGCACATGGATTCAGAGCTGGTGATGCTAGATCCTCTCACGGACAGACAGAGACAGAGAGAGACAGAGTCACAGAGAGAGAGAGAGAGAGAGAGAGAGAGAGAGAGAGAGAAATAGAGACGGAGACGGAAAAGAGAGAGAGAGAGTAAAGAGAGAGAGAGAGTAAAGAGAGAGAGAGAAGAGAGACCCAAAAACAAAGAAACAGAGGCATGAGAGAGAAAGTGAGAGAGAAAGAATTAGACAGACACAGAAAGCAAGGGAAAGTGACACAGAAAGAAGGAGACAGTGAGAGATAAAGAGAGGGTATGAAAGGAAAAGATTGTCAACATAAGCAGACTGAGGACCCATAAAGCAGTTTGGGTGAGCTGTGAGAAAACGATAACGATAAACAGATGGAGGGGACACTGATGATATGTTTCCCTCTTTTGTTAAGCAATAGTCAGAGCAGAACAATAAGTGAGCTTCACTGAGAATCCAGACCCAAGACTGATCATTACTCAATCTTTTCACATGTCCACTCAGCAACTAAAGGCAGTCGACTGTGTCCATTGGTTGATACTCCAGAGTTACACCAACAAATGGACAAAGCACACAAACATGTGAGGAACTGTGTTGTTGAGATAACTCAAAGGACAAAGAGGGAACTTCAGCACGGATCTGTTGTGCACTCAGTGCGACATATGCCGAGTTCTTCCCTCTCAGGGTAATTACAGTAAAATGAGTGAGCTTTAACCTCACCGGTTTCATCACAAAGATCGCTAGGAAAAAGTAATCTGATTTATAATCTGACTATTAAAATAAACTTCCTCTGGGCAAATATGTCATTGTGTTTGTGCTTAGTTTGCCTTCAACAAAAAAAAGAGTGTCAGCCGAGGCGTTTGAATTATTTGCTTGCTGGAACACACAGAGCAGAAAGACGTACAACGCAACAGACGTGATGCGCTGATACCAGCCGAGGAAATTCATTTCCACGCACTGCTTCACACAGAAGAGAAGAGAAGAGAAGAGAAGAGAAGAGAAGAGAAGAGAAAAGCGACAGCCATGGACCAGAGCAGCAGTGAGCGCTTTCTGATGCACTGGCAGGAATGTACCAGTGTCAATGTTTTTGCGTGTTTGTCTGGCAACAAGTCAGATACTGTGGGACAGGGACATTGTTCCTTTAGATGCTCACATGCATGTATGAGGTATACACTCACACACACACACACACACAAACATACACACATAGCCAAACATGTGAGGAGGGTTACCAGATAGGGGGAGGTGGGGGAGGGAAGACCCTCACTAGCATCCTCTTTGATAACATCCTGATGGGAGGGAGACAGAGTTGGGCAGTATTGACAGAAAAAAAGTGATGAAACTGAAGTGTAGTGGATTGAAGAATGAGAGAGAGAGAGAGAAAGAAAGAGAAAGAGCAAGAAAGAGAGAGAGCAAGAAAGAGAGAGAGAGAAAAGGGCGGAGCAATACACACACAGGAAAGAAAGTTGCAGAAAAAAGGAGATGACACGCCATCTCTTCATGCATGTTGAGGCTTCAAACCCAGCAGCTATTAATCATAGAGTCCAAGAACTAAACAAGAGGGACAGTGAGACATCTCTGATGCCTCTATTTTGCTACGAAATGCTCCCCAATTACTGCAACTGATCTGGTTAGAGTGAATTTAACCAAATAAGAAGTACACATTTTGTTTTCAGAGCTAATCTGGCTACTGTATTAATCTATGTCAGAGTTAGACAGGAGTTTAAAGCATTGTGAAGGTTCTCGGTAGAAACACTGTGTCGATCATGGACAG
This sequence comes from Chanos chanos, assembly GCF_902362185.1. Classification (NCBI taxonomy): domain Eukaryota; kingdom Metazoa; phylum Chordata; class Actinopteri; order Gonorynchiformes; family Chanidae; genus Chanos; species Chanos chanos. The sequence goes on along the minus strand of NC_044504.1, from coordinate 16,903,076 downwards.
CTGCGTACTTACAAGTCCATTGTTGGGGTCCTTGGGGAAGCCAGGTTTGGTGGGGGGGCGTGAGGGGGCATGCTGGGGGTTGCCATGGTAATGTCGTGGCAGGTGATAGACATGTTGTGGGAAATAGGGCTATGGAAGCCAAGAAGAGAGGGAAACTGTTATGAACACGTTTGAAAACGTGTGAGGATGGAATGAGGGTGTTCAGCCGTGTTCAGTTTTATTAACACTCAAAACCACACACACGTACATTCAATCAGTTGGGTGAACACACACAAAACACACATACACACACACACACACACACACACACACACACACACACACACACACAAAAGTTACAAAATAAAGAGTCTGACTAAAACACAGACTTTCTGTGGAAACTCCTCAAACATAACATAGGGAAGGAACAATAAACTCACTTTTAAATAACTATCCTCTTTCTCTGTGAAATAACCAGTGGGAGCTGCCGTGTCTGTATCTTACGAGTTTTGACCAAAGGTATTTGGTTTGCGGTGGCAGTGTTATTAAGTGGAACTCGGTCATAGGCCGAGTGTAGTCTCACCCGGTTATAGAAGGGGTGTTGAGGTCCAGTCATGCCACTGAAATAGCTGCTGTGGGGCTGGGAGGGCACTGCCCCCATGGGTGGGAAGGAGCCAGTGAAGGAGCCTGTGGGCGAACAGGCCACAGAGTGCTGGCCAAAGATGGACGGGCCGCGGGGCGGTGCTTCGTGCACGGACAGCGTGGGATAGGTCACTCCTCCAATGTGCATCTGCTCCCTGGCATCTCTGACATCTGGGAGAGGCAGAAAGGTCCAGAAAGGAAGAGAGAGAGAGAGAGAGAGAGAGAGAGAGAGAGAGAGAGAGAGAGAGAGAGAGAGTGAGTGAGTGAGTGAGTGAGTGAGTGAGTGAGTGAGTGAGTGAGTGAGAGAGAGAGAGAGAGAGACAAAGAGACAGGGATTTCTTCTCTGATCTTAGATTAAGATCTTGGCTTGCACTATAAAGGAATTCACATCCTCCCACTCACAGTTAACTTTGGCCAAATGTGAGTTTATCCATACAGTGAGTTAAATGAGAGAGAGAGAATGAAAGAGAGAGAGAGAGAGTGAGAGATAGAGAGAGAGAGGACTCCGTGGGTTGTTTTCCATGGGGAGAAAAAAGTGAACAAAAAATTCCTAACAGATCACTCAAACACAATACTGATATAAATCTATTACTATAAATGGCTAAAATTCAGAGAGAGAGAGAGAGAGTGAGAGAGAGAGAGAGAGAGAGAGAGAGTGTGAGAGAGAGAGAGAGAAATGATATGTTGATGTTGATGTTGAGCTAAAATCATGAACAAATGCTGCTTATTCCTGCTTCTTAAGCATTATATAATACACAGAGCCTGGTAAGAAATAGTTTGAGTGACTCAGGAATAAAATGCTCCATTTGTGCTGTGTCTCATATCCTCAAAGAAGCACAATCAAGACTTTGTTTGTTTCTCCCTCAGATCTGAATAGACTTCAGCCCTGGGGTCTGTGTGCATTTTCACATCATTCTTAACTATGACCTAAACCATTAAAGGCCATGCCCTCTCTTACAATATTAATAGTAAATTAAATAAAAATAAAAATAACATTTCACAAAAATGGTTCCATTGCCTTTGGATATTGTGAAGATTGTGTCTAGACAATCTGGGTCAAATACAACTCAGCGGAAAATGATGTTAGTTCTCCACTTTCAAACAAAGACGTAAATCAACTCTCAATGTAAATTTTAAAAACTGTGAAACTTAAGGGTCATAGTAATGATACAGCGGTGTGCGTGAGTGTGTGTGTGTGTTGTTTGTATGTGCATGTGTGCGTCTTCAGACCAGCGATGATCTCGCGGAGTTTGGGGTCTAGGTTGACGGTACAGGGCAGGAACATCTCCACGTCACGGGCCGTGAGGACTGGGGTTCGAGAAGACAAGAAGACCTCAAAGCTACGAATGTCTCCATCGATCTCCAACAGAGGCTCCACGTCTTTAGTCGTGGGGATGTTTTTGGAAATCCTGAAGACCAGAGACCAAAAAAGCTTATGTGATGGAATGAAGAGACACAAGTAAAAGTTGTGAAAAACAGCTCTTAAGAAAACGTTTTGTGGTAATCAGATACCCACTCGGCACGTTAGATCCTCAACATATATTATCTTAATCCTGTTTTGTTAATTCAATTCAGTGAAAGGTTTGTCCTTGATTGAGGTCGATAAAATTAGCAACAGGAGGGCACGGATCATGATTAATGGACAACAAAGCACTCACATTGACCTTAAGACCTTAAGTGTGTGAGAGAGAGAGCCTGAATTCAATGGCTGTGACACTCAGAAAGCATCAGATAAACAGCCTCCTCACTCACTTCATCTTAGCAAGCATAGGAGTCCACTGAAGACAAATCTGAACATTTCTTTCTTTCTTTCTTTCTGCTGAGTGCTGACATTTCTATATGCAATACACTTTTCCTGCCGATCTCTCCACCTCTGACTCTCTCAGTCTTTCTGACTCGCTCCATAGTTGTGGGAACGCTCACACTGTGGGTATTTCCCCAGCCCTTCATCAGATCTGTGAGAGTCACAAGTCCATCCTTTTGGTGGGATGATCAAAACCAGTGACTCCGTAAAAAAAGAGAGTGAGCTCACTGCCTGTCCAAATCTTAGACTGTCTTGCCTGTAATCAGATTTGGGAGGGCAAAATTTGGTCAAATTGAGAAGGAAAAACTTGACACAATGAACCTCAGATACCCTGGGTCACAGCTGAGGCATAGAGCCTGGGTCAACAGCCATGAGGTCTTCAATATCTTATCATCTCCTGTACAAATCTCCTGTTTTAAAAAATGTCTCCTATTTAGGAGAGGGCATTCATTTAGTTATTTATTAGAAAAACCTCATTCAACTTTAAGAGCGTTACTGAAAGGAATAAGTTTAAACAAAGAAAAACCTTGTAGTGCATGGTTATGATTCTTAATTCTACCCTTTACTGCAGTGCATAATAAAACACTGCTTCAGTAGGCACACAGATTAGTACACAACATGATAAACACTCTGAAAAAACCCCTAAGTATTCCTCTCTGTGTGGGTGCATTTTTGACTTTGCCCTGTGCTTCAGCAGTTGTGTGCGTGTGAGTATTTGTGTGTGTGTGTGTGTGTGTGTGTGTGTGTGTGGGGTGGGTGGAAAGTGAATGAGTGTGAGTGTGAGTGTGTGTGTGTGTGTGTGTGTGTTGGTGAGCGGCTGGGTGTGAGGGCTGGTGTGAGAACAGCTGTTCCACACACTGGACAAAGGAACACACTGTGCTCCATCAGGCCACAGTGTCAGCGGGGCAGGGCAGGATGCTGTGTTAATAGTCAGCTGACCTTTCACATGATGGACATTAGGTGGACGTGGCTACTGAAAGGAAGCAGTGTGGAGGGATGGAGAAGCTCAAGGGCACAGCTGGAAACAGACATGCGAGGGACAAGCATCTCACGTCAGTCACACACACACACGGTCCATCATCTCCGTGTGTGTGTGTGTGTGCTCTACAGACAAACAAACAGATACGCACAAGCATCCATATATCCACAAACATACACACACACACACACACACACACACCTGGACACAACAGAAAGGTGGTGTTGTGTTTCACTGAAGGGACGCACTGTCTGAGCAGGAATGAGCTTTGGTCTGTTTCCCACACACTGGATTAAGCAGTTCTGAGCCACTTCTGCTTCTTCCGATGTCCAGCTGGGCTTATTTATTTGTGAGTGAGTATACGTGTATGCGTGTGTGTGTGTGTGTGTGTGTGTGTGTGTGTTGTTCACACAGACAAACAGAAGCGAGCGACAAGAGTCTCTCTTGAGAACGGACTTCCTTTGTCACGCAGCAGTTAAAGAAAGTAAACGCTCCTTTGTTCACTTCTGTGGAGATGATGAGTTCCTTCCAAGGAAGTGTCTTTGCGACCTGCAGTCTTTAAACAGGACTGATCATTCTGTCCACACCCCACACAGCCCTCTGGTCAAAAAAAGCAATTCCTCTTCAAAAAAATGATTACACTGTGCTACTGTTTGGACTCTGTTCAGAGTCAAATCAAGTGGTGCAGGTTTGTGGGTCTGTAATTAATTCACCCCAAACAGCAATGTGGCTCCCTAATTTGTTTATGGAAGACATAGGCACAAATATACACAGCTATATATAAATATAAATATATATAAATAAAACACACACACACACACACACACAACACACACACACACACACACATTACATACTTTATAGTGAGGTGTAGATGAGAGCAAGAACTCAGAGAAGCCTTATTCTGAATTCTGGCAAAGAGTACAGCTCAGCAAACACTCTGACATCTGCAATCTGCAAACACTCTGACCATCCAAACACAACAGCCAGGCCCAAAAGGGAAAAGGCCTCCGTGAACACGCCATAGTGACGTGGTCCTTCCTATGACTGGACAAACTCAGACCCAGCTGGCCTGAAGGAGTCATGTCTGCTGGTCAGCCACAAGGCTAGTTTTTGGACACTGACTCAGCCTGGACCTCCTCCCTCCACTCAGTCATTGTAGTGTCTTTCAGGCAGGAGCACTAGTGCTAGTGACGTAGCATTATATAGCTAAAGCCTATAGCAAAATGCTCCAAGCAGCTAGCAGGGAGGTTGAAATGGTTTTTGAAGCTACTTATATCAGCATTGGCCAATGGGAGTTTTTCACTTCAAAAAGATTAGCTTTCTGAGTCCACAGGAGAAAGAGTTGGCGCAGACATCAAGTGATTTATTTTCAAAACTATTTTCTTTGACATTTCTTGCCTCTTTTGCTTTGAGGGAGATTATGCAAACGAACAAAGCCATTTGCGTCAGTCATTTTTTTCCTTTTTTTTTTTTCCGTGGGAGCGTTGGGATCGAGGGAATCGTGCTTTGCCGAATTTGAGAGACGAAAACATGGGAGTTTTTAAACAGAGACATGAAGATAAAAGCACGTCAGGAAAGCCAGCAGCCGTTTCGCACAATAGACGCATTGATCTGGGCCGCCCTGTTACAGTGGCGGCTCTAGCGGCACGGCTGTCTTTGGTGCTGAGAGCATGGGAGGTTTTTTTGGATGAGTTTATCCAAATGTTAATCGATCCCAAGACTGCCTGCACTGTCTTTTCTTCTGCCTCTGCATCTTCTTTTTGCAAACTCCTACACACAGCAGCTGACGGGAAAGGGAATCATTCTCCCACTACAGCCCCCCCCCCCCCCCCCAGGCTGGTTTTGAATGTGCCACTTGACTTTGCTTGCAGCCACCCTGTATGTCTGTGTGTGTGTGTGCGTGCGTGTGTGGATTGGTCTGGAGATGCCCTCAGCGAGGTTTTCACACACAAAAAACGCCGTCACACACAGCATTTCCACATGTGGCCCAGGGAAGCAAAAACGCCAAAATGCATTTATTTTCTGAGCTCCATAAAGAGAATCAGTGTTCCCCTGTGAAAAGAACAACAGTAGTCATCACCAGGCAAGCCCGGCCCGAGCCGCGTTGGGTCCATTCAGCGTGATGGAAAGGCAACGGCGGCGGTTTGTGCCGAGAAAGGCGGGGCTGGCGGGTCGTGCCGCGGAGTCACTCAACACCGCGGGGCTGAGGTTGCTGTCAAATGCTCAATCAAGCAAGCAAAGCAAACATGTTTATGTCTGCTGCACCTAGAGCCGCTGTTTAAAGACAGACAGTGTTCTGAGAGGACTTTTAGCCGTCTAATTTAAGAGGCGTCTGGTTTTGCTGACCAGTTGACCAATTCAGACATCTGGGAGTTCGTTCAAACTAAATCTATCTTCTCCACTGACCAACTTCCCTGGGTATACATCCTACAGTACAGCTGGACCGGTGGGTTCACTATTACACACCGAGTTATAGTGTCTTGACAGTTGCTGTACAAAATGAACAGTACCAGGCTGTTGCAACACAAGCAAACAGAACTTTAGCAGAAAATCAGCAGGAAGGACCTCCAAACACTACAGGGAGAGTTTAAGTTCCTCAGTGCAAACTAATATTTTAGGAGAAGAGGTATTCGACCGGCTTATTGAATTGGTTGATGTCAAAAAGGCTTTCTGACAATTGGAGAGAGCGTATGACATGCATCTCTGCTGACAAACACTAAACCTGTGGAGCAAACTTACATTTGGTAAGAGTCAAGACACTTCCAGTAATCAGGTTTTGTTCTTGTTCAAGCCATGAAGAGGGTAAATAAAAACAGGCAGGTCATTGGCATTAGCCCACTGATACCAGACATGTGTGGTCAGATCTCCAGGAAGAACTGGTTAGGTGGGCATTACTCATCCAGGACAGAGAATTTTTTTTGTACAGGGTTAATTTATCTGGGCAGGGTTACTGAATAGTAACCGCCCCCCCCCCCCCCCTTTTCTGTCTGACTCAAAAAAGAGCCTCAGAAAACATCTTACGATGAACACCTTCACTCATATCCCATGTATCCCAAAAACAGACATGAATCCATCCAGAGTCAAACAATGAATGACGACTTGTGACAATGCACACTGCTACTGTTCTACTGTCTGAACTTCAATATTAAAGCAAAATCAGGACAAATTTGAACAAATCAAAACTATTTCCTGTCTCCAAGTTCATTTCCAACCCAGTGGAGCTATCTCCAAGTTAATTTCTTATTCTTCTCATTGCTCCTGCAATTAGAAAATCTTTATAATTTCCTTTTGACTCTCCACAGAGTGCACCTTGACTTTTTTGACCTCCTCAGACATTTGTAGCTCTTCACACTGAAAACATAGAGCCCTGTGGGTCCCAGTGCACAGGCATATGTGACAGCAAAACGAGCCTCTGTGACACTCGAAAAGGTCACCACTGACCTCGCCACGCTCCAGAAAGCTATTTATACTGTCTCAACCTTTACTCAGCAACCATACAGCACAATGGAGGAGAGTACCAAACCCAAACACACACACACACACATGCCCCTAAATTATTCACCATATTGTTTCTTATTGGAGAGATGAATTCCTTAATGATGTCACACTCACATTTATAGGCTCAAGACAGAAACAGCCATTCATTTGATTCTGGGTTAACAATGGGTTTTTTTTTTCACAGTAAAACTCAAGGACAGCATGCCTCCGATCTCCGCAAAGCTTTTAATCCCAGATAAACCTTAGCAGAACAAAAAAAAGAGAGAGAGAGCTTTAGTTAACAAGGAATGACTCATTTGATATCCACTGTGTTGAGAATTTGTCTCCCTCTCACAACATGGCTCTGAACAACACTGGTACAGCTCTCTCCTCCACTATGCATCAGTAACCACTTTCTGCCCCTTCTTTCCTCTCTCCACCACATACTCTGACTCATCTCATCTATCTGGGGGTCACTGCGTAACTCCCAGGCTCTGTGCACCCAATAAAGCGTCAGACAGCTCCTGCATTGGGAAAGAGATGAGTTTTTCAACAGCTTCATCATTTACAGGGGCTTTGGGCCTTCTTGGCAAAAAGAAAAGGTGTGCTATTAAATTACAAGTTTACTCTTTCCTGCAAAGAGCTGCAGAGGGATTGGGCTCAGACCCAATAGCTTTTCTCCAAATGAAAGAGAAAATAGGGAGAAAAACGTCTCTGTGCGTTTTATCAGAGGAAGGCTGCACGCGAGCCTGCTACGTGAGAGAAATACACAAACCGATCACTCTAGCTGAGAAGTTCTTCATTGGAGGGGAGCATTGGTTAGAAAGTGTATGAAAAAAAAAAAAGTTTTTTTTTCCCCCCTCTGCCTAGCATTATTTAACAACTTATTATGGTTTTTCGCATAAAAGAAAATCAGACAAATGGTTGCACTGAAAATGCTTTTATCTCCTGAATGTAATTGCAACTAAATTACAATAATTGTCCCAATTAAAGTAATCCTGAATGAACAGAGTGTCATCTTAATGTTTCAGTACTTAGGAGGAAGGGTCTCTCTAATTAGCTTCAATTGGCTTTGTGCGCATTCATTTCAAGTGCCATTAGTTAGAAGTTTGAGGGAAAATCTAGGCTTTAAAGCCCAGAATTGGGCATGTCACTGAGAACCAATTGTTCTGTCGAATGAATGCGTGAGCCAAGAATTGTGACAAAAGACGCTGAGAAGGCTGTCTTTCAAACTCAGAGGAACTTAAACATGCCGTCTCCTCCTCTGTGCCGAGGGTCCAGAGCTTGCCCGTTATTACAGAACCCGAAACAGCCCCAGAACCAGCCCAAAGATGATGGAGGGGTGGAGAGAAGAGGGGAAGAGGGGGGAAAGTGTGTTTTCTATCCTGAGCGTGTATGTACAGTTCCTCCTGAGAGAGGTTGTGTTTGAGAACATGCCATCGCTCCTAGGTTGGCCAGCTCTCCGCTCTGATTAATTAAAGAAGGACCCGGCGGTGGGGAGGGAGACATATGTTAACAGGCTGAGCTGGTCCGGTGTTGGGGGGGGTCCACACGCGGTGTTCTGTCCGACCCGCTCAGGTTCCGTCAGGCTGTCCTGGCACGCACAAGGGCACCAGATGTCAGTGCATAACCAGCTCGGTGGGCCGCCCATCTCGACACGCTAAAATCGGAGCAGTATAAGCCATAAATAAACTCTCCAAGGACCCGACTCTACTCAAAACTCAGATCGCAGTCACCAGCTACCGGAAATCTCTCTTTTTTTTTTTCTTTAAGTCCCAGTTTGGGCTTCCGTTTGGCTCCTTATTTGGTGAAACGCCCTATTTGCTTCTCTCCCTAACACCGAGCAAGATATTCTTAGTCTTAAACAAAGGCCGCAGAAAAACAGCCAGCAGTGAGTCACACTTGTACATACACTACATACCAACAGCCTTATTAGCACCTCAGCGCAGAGCCCCATAAAGCAGAATTAAAACAGCAGAACTGAAGGAGGAGAATAACATGTAGTGAATGTCAGCTTAATTTGTGAACATGATGGAATTAAATAATGTGGCCCACGTTTGATTTGCACGTTAAGATTTCTACAGCTATAAATAAGAGTCTTTGGAAAAAAAACAGCTCCTCATATGTTTTCATTTCAATTAGTCTAAATTCGTTAAAGCTTCTGGAGACTTGGCTGTGCCCTCCAGCTGTAATTTGTAGTTTTCTCCACAGACTGACTGACACACACACACACACACACACACACACACACACACACAGGCACACACACGCACACACACACACAGAGCTATGTGACTTGTGGACCAGGCCAGAGTCCTCTGAGGACACTGTAGTCTTTGTGTTCCTCCATTCCTTCACAGTCAGATTTTGTTCAGCCGTTCGGTATCACCGTTAATCATAAAACGGACTGATGTTATTAACAGATTATTCACATTCTGCACTGGATTAAAAGACTAACCCCATTCTGAGACTCAGCCTTTTCTCTGCACAACACGCAATAAAAGAGAAGTAACACTCTCACACTCTCACGACGAAGCTCCTCACTGCTCAGCAGTGCTCTTTGACTAAGGCCCTGTGGTCGGTTAGTGGTTGTTTTGTTCCTGATCTATATGATTATAAACAGAATGTGGCCGTTTTTTTTTTTTTTTTTTAACTTTTTTTTGTTTTTGTTTTTTTCTCTCCATTGTCTACTGTTAGTGTGCTTTTTTGAGGTGGCTTGTAAAAGACACTTTAGGAAACCCTCTTACACTGCTTTTTTAAAATAGATTTTAACCCACGCTAGCTCTTTGGAAAGCCAGAAAAGACACAACCAAGAACCAGTGAAGCAAGGCCTCCCATAAAAAAGCGTGGAAAAGCAGCTCATGGAAAAGCATGCAACAAAAACCACTCAGGCAGTGCAAGGTGGTGAGAAAGGGGTTTTTTATCCTTTCTTTGGGGGAGGGAGAGAGAGAGAGAGAGAGAGAGAGAGAGAGAGAGGGAAAGAGATAGATTATGAAAGAGGAGATAAAAAACTAATCCAGGTACAATCACACACTCACACATACAGTGTTCCTTCTTTCTCCACCACACAATGGTGGTGAAGTTAGCCTTCTGTGACACGCTGAGAGCTCGCAGGCATGTGACTGTAATTTTCAGTGACAGTTGCCCTATGAAACGGTGACTCACTCCTCATCCTCTCTGGCAGTACCATAGTCAACAAATGCCCTTCAGCCGTGTCAGGCACACAGCGTGGATCACAATTTGACTACCAACGAATCAATCAATCAATCCGCCATCAACTCCCATCCTCCCGCCGCCCAATCACGAGGCACAGAGCCGCTGTGCCGATACAGTCATAGTATTCCTCTTCACAGGGCCTCTGGGAAAGTGTGGTTAAAGTGTGTGGCTGCACAGACAGGGTTTTGGGGTCAGTCTCTCAGCAGGGTACACAGTGACCACAGAGCGACAGTTAGAAAAAGGGGTGGGGGGGGGGGCACGGGCACACAGGCTATCTCTCCTGAAGTGGCCATTCAGAGCTCTGAGGCCTGAGGTCAAGCTCAGTTCTCTGACTCACGTTATTCTATAAAAAGAGCACGCTACAAGCTATGTCCACGTGATGCTGAGAGAGAGAGAGAGAGAGAAAGAGAGACAGAGGAAACAGAAAAAAAGAACTAGGCGAGACAAAAAAAAAAAACCCGCTAAAGCCTTATCTGTGCAAGATCTCTCTATAGATAACAGGGTCCATTCTCGTTTCTGTTTCTTTGGACAAAAAAAGGGAGAGAAAACAGCTCTAAAAAGCATCTCTGAAGCTTGAGAGCAGCTGCAGAACTCTCCTTTCTGAACGGGCGGTGAAATGACAGAGCGTGGCCAGGGAGAGCCCTCGGGAACGGTGTGACTATCTCAGGTGATAAGGAGGAGAAAAGAGACAGACAAGCACGGCACTAAAGGGCACAGCTGGGTGAATAAAGAGAAAGGGAGAGAAGGAGAGGGGGAGAGAGAGAGAAACAATGCAGAGCGGCTGAGGCAGAGCAGACGCTGACACTGAGGTGCTGTGACACGGCCCAGCCTGGGGAGCCCCAGTGCACTAGCGCGGTGTGACAGAGTGCAACCTTTAAAGGCCAAACCATCAGCCTCCGCGGCTCTGCCCTTCACGACCTTGACTGAACTTTTTTTTTCCACACACACACACACGCACACACGCGCGCACACATGCGCACACACACACGCATACACGCACGCATGCACACCACACGCACACACGCACACGCACACACATGCACACACAATATCCGTTAGTCACCCTGCCCTTTATCTCACAGCAAACACACATGAGAATATACCCCAAAGCATTTCTCTCCATGGTGGATCATGTAGATGTTAAGCTGTATTGAACAAAAGGGGATTTGTCAAATGTGTATGTTTCTCCTGAACAGTGCAGCAATGCAGACTGGATTGAAGATTCCCACAAAGCATATCAGAGCGGAAATAACCTACACTGCTCCATACACGTCCGTGCTGCTAGTCCCTGAATGTCACAGTTACTCGCCATTCATTAACATTATGACAAAAAACATAACTTCCGACTGGACGTGAGAGAGCAGTGTCTGTGCTGTGTTTCATGTCATAGTAAGCCCACTGTAAGTGATGGTGAGAGTGGACTGTAAGGGGGACAGCCAGAGAACACACATCCTCTACTGCCCCCCATGAGACATCCTGATGTACTGCAGGGCAGACTGTGTAACAAAAGACAAGAAAATGAACCAGTTCTACACAGATATCCTTCTGTGTCAGGGCATCACGATGGGCTACATCTGCATTTACCTAAGAGTACTTGACAGGGTTGGATACTTTTTTTTAAAGATATGTTTTGCCTTTTTCTTTGTGTTATGTTCTGAATTGTGCTGGATATATTTGCTTAATCGGTGCTAGTCAGTATGTGATCTGACCTCTCGTAAATGGCCTTGAGTGTAACTTGGTCGGACACGCCATCCGTCTCCTCCAGGAACAGAATGAGCCATGACGTCCTATAGGGCCATTCCTCTGTCAGATTGATCCAGGAGGCCAATCGGTCCCAATTAAAGATGATGTGATTGGCTCTGAGAAGACGTCCTGTCATTACAAACTCAAGGTTACAGTAAGCATAAAAACCAATGGACTGTGTTAACTGTAATTGCTTGTTAATGCTATTATTAAGAATGAAGTCAGAGTAGAAAAGAATATCTTAAAGTTCACACTCAGCAGAGTACAGACTTAATCAAACCAATATGTAACTTTCAGAGCAGAATACATCAATTTTCCTCTTCTTCTCATGTGAGCTGCATGTATTCCTTCAGATGTGTAATTTTTCACCAACTTTGTGACCAGGTAAATGGTATTCTTTCAAAAACCTGATCAGTTCAGTGCACTAACTGATCAGTGGTTGTAGTCATGGTTACCTGTGACAGACACAATGTTGAGCAGTCTCCTCATGGTCTGGGGGCTGATGTCACTGAACCAGTCCTCGGTGACCAGCAGCTTGGTCAGGTCGAAGGACATCTGCCTGGTGATGGTACGCTGAATCTGCCTCCTGCGGTACGTGTCCTAAACAAAAACAGGACGTGAGGCCAATCCGTGCCGCTCAGACGTTAAATGTTAGCATGCCAGTGTAATGAGTGTAGAAGGGATACAGGGCTGACGCTGTTGTGGAAAAAGGTTAAGTGTTTCAATGTAGTTGGCGGAGGGTCAAGTGATTGGAACCGTGGCGTGGTCTGGGACTTGTGATAAAGCAGTGAGTGACCACATACTCCTGTCTTGATATCGGTTCACTTCTCTTTCCTTCCAGTTTCATCCAATCCCTGTCTCATGAAATCCATACACAGCTGTCCTTTTACCGGTCCAATTAGAAGGCAGCTGATCTGGACACAGTACCAGGGGATGTTCCATCGCAAACAGAGACAAACAGACAAACACTGTGCCTTCTCTGCCTAGTATTTACAGAGCGAGAGAAAAATATGTTGTGCATGTTATTAACCCCATTTTACCATTAAATATCCATCTTCCAAGATTTCCCACCATTTTCCTGATGAATGTTTTTACTACTGCACCCGGAGGTATATTTCCTCAAATACAAAGGTCATTGTTTCAATTTGAACTTATCTTATTAGGTCCAACATAAAATTTAGGCAACATCTTCATAATGCCTACATGACACTGTAATGCACACTATGTAGTCTTTCCTACATACTGTACCATTGGCTGCACACTGTTTATGTGTGCAGCCAAAGACACAGTACATGGGGTACAATATCACTTCGGATACAGCATACAGCTTTAGCTTTCATCGTGTTCATTTGTGACTGATGACTGCATAAATGCTTATGTAATGACCTGAAAGCAATACAAGAGCATTAGGCTTCTGTGCGTGTTTTATAGGTCGTGTAAAAGACTGTTGAGAGCCAGCACTTTAAAATAATCTCAAAATACCAGGTGCAAAAAGCCATCCCTTCAGGTCTATAGCAGTCTCTATACGGTAAATACCACAACTGTTTAAGCTATAGAGCTGTCATTTCTACTCAAACAATTAGTAGTTTAACTTATAGGAGTACGAGTCGTGAAAGTCACGAGATAAGCAAAGGCGAGTAGATTAGAGCGAGGACGATCCATCGCCAAGAAGCAGCGGAGGCAAAATGAAGGAGCGTGCACCGAAATAAAAGAGCCAAATAAAGAGGCAGATAAATCAGGACGGCAAACAAACAGCCCTCGCAGGGCTAGCGCTGGAGCCACTTAGCCTCCCGCAAACAGCTCTGGTGCCAGCGTTTTGTCACAGAGACCCACTGCAGCTCCACCCTGTCATTAGGAAATGGCATCTCAGCAGGGAGGATAAACAGACATTAAATCAATTACAGCCGCTCCTCTGCGACACAGAGTGGCTCCAGCACCCCCCGCCCCCCCCCCCCCCATACGCACAAAAACAAACACGCACACAAATACACACTGGGGTTGTTTCTGTTACTCGTCTAATGTCTTCTTCAGCGTGTTCTTAATCTCCTGGAGAGCATGTCTACATCCATGTCTGAAGAGAGTCCTTACAATACAAGCACTCTGTTGAACTAATGAAGTTATGAACTAACTAATGAGCTAACTGATCTGTTTGTGCGATTATTCTTATGCACGGATAGCATTGGTGCTACGCCTTTCTTTCTCAAGTCCTTTATGCTATGCCAACACTTCACGTCTAATGTCCCTTCTCTCACCTCTTAACTCAAAGTCAACAATTCCATCGGTCAGAGGCAAGTTCAGGAGTCTACAGCAATGCCTTACCCTGCGGTTCAATGCTGTCCTGCTGCCAAGTTTTGCCTGATCCCCAAGACTGTTCTGGGATACCTTCCTGTCACTGTCCTCATGACATGCTACAAGGAGGAAAGGATGGAGGAAAAGAGAGAGACAGTGTGGTGAAATTCAAACTTACTGAATGAACACAAAGAACTAACATTACTTAAGAACAATTGAGGTATCTAAACAAGACTATTTTCGTTCTATATATTTAGATGCATTTGTTTGCTGTGGCCCTGCACGTCTTACTACCATCACACCATTTACAACAGAAAACTTTGTCCAATCACTGTCATATCTCAAAGCATGTTAATTTGGTGGGGGTAGTTTGTAATTGGGAGGTCATGTCCTCTGTCTTAAATGGTTGAATTTACATGGTGCATGATGAGAAAATAGAAAGAGCTTTTATTCTACTGGTAATGGTGGTCCTTTGATTTTAACTGTGGCACACCTCTTGTTCTTACAGAAGCACTTTATAAGCACTTTCTTTTTGTTTTTCATAAAATGTTTGGGATTCTTATTCCACTAAATTTGGAGGTCTTGTGATGCACTGGGCATTGACTTTTTCTCCTGGTACCAGGTATGTGATGTTCTGAGCTTAGGTTTTTTTTTTTTTTTTTAAAAAACTGCTGAGTGAGGGTGCATGAGGGAGACGTACCCTCTGCGCTTAACATCTCTCCGTTGGACGGCGCGGCCATGCAGAGTCTCTTGGCGGTGCTGAGGCCGCGGCTGTTCAGAAAGACAGGCAGGTGAACGATGTTGCGCATGTAGTCGTGGCCGTTAATGTTGGAATCGCGCAGCACGCTGTTCAGGTTTTGGTTGACGGCTTTAATGATGATGTGAGGGTCGCTAGCAAATATAGAGATGAAAGGGCCTTTGGAGAACAGAACTCTCACCTGAAGAAGAAAGAAATGCAGTTCCATGATATAAAACGCAGTAATGGTGTAGTGTTATGGAAAACAAGCCAGTAACCAGACAGCGGTGAGTTTAAATCCCTAAGTATGATGGCCCATTTGTCAATGAGTAAGGTTCTTCACCCCCAGAGGCTGGTGACCTCTGTCACCGGATGTCTTCACCGTACGTTCCCCTGAACGAAAGTGCTAAATGAATGCAGGTACGACACATCATAAGGACTAGTCTTAGATCAGTCAACAAGTGTGTAAAGATTTAAAAATTCAGGAGACAAAAGAGGCTGTTTCTGTAGCAGAGGCTGTGGTGGTGGATCACATATTAATCAAAACAATCACATGACTGCTCTTAAAGCTCACTGCAGGTCTCAAAAGAGCTTCAGTCGCACATTTAAACCTCAGCAACGCAAACGCATTCCTTTGAATCTATACTCCAGTCAATTTTGTTTACTTGCTTACGTCCTGAAGCTTGTAATGGAAGTTCCATGACTTTTAAAATTACTTTTCAATATTAGTTTGCAAAATATGTGAAATGTAATGTTATCGTATTTGCACGGACTGGGAAAAAAAAAGATTTAAATGGCATAAATATTGCAGCGTGACTAAACGATGTGATAAGTTGATCAGTTAACCTAAGGGTGGACTTTCCCCGGTAATGAGAAGAGCACGGGCGTTCATAGCCAAACAAGTGTCACAAGATGTCATTTAAAAACTCATTACCCAAGAGTTAGTTCTGGGCTATCTGCAGCCAAATATTTGCTTATGCTGCAGTAGCAAAGAGTAATGCATTTTAGACTTTGCTTGTGTCTCACACGTGGTCCAACTCCCTTAAAATTCCTACAACACAGCCCCCTGTCCCCTGATACAAATTCCATCCTTACATCAAACTCGAACATTAGTGAATGGGAAACCATTGAGCTTTCAGAAAAATTCAATTTCCTAATTCCTATCAAAATCTGATACAAAAAAGTCAGAATTTAAGAGCGACATGGCTAATTGTTGCACAGAACCGTCATTGACAGGCTCTCTGGCATTTTACTAGATGGAGGATTTCATTACCCCTGTGCATGCTGCCAGCACTGGGAGGATTATACTCTAAAATAATGAAATTAGACTGAAGGAAATCATATTACTTTAACTCCAAAAAGGAATTTAAACTTTTCAGTTGCACATGCCACTCTGCGGGTTTTTTGCGGCGGAAGAGAAGATCATCAAGAGGTGTAGAAGATCCGATTAGGAAGTTTTTTTCCTCCGCTGAGTAAATAAGTAGCAAGTCCTGAAATCACTGGTGCCCCCAGAGAAAAGTTTTCCTGTATTTCCTTTACAGTTTTATATTTTTTCTTCTGTTTTTAAAAAAAATGCAGAAAACTTAACTAATACTTGCGGACATGTGGAGTTTCTATGGCTATTGAAAAAACTGATGTATAAGCTTGGTAATGTGTTCCATATCAAAATGTCTGTATGTGCGTAAGCAACAAAGAGACACACTTAAATACAAATACACACACACACACACACACACACACACACCGTGTCAAGCATCTGCAGCACTTTGTCCTGTTCACAGGAGTCTAACCCGTCAATAATGACCACAAGACGTGTCTGGTTCTGAGTGAAACCATCGATTGTCTTCGCCATCTTAGCCATGAGCTCCACTTCACATTTCAACACCTGATAAGAAACAGAAAAAATATTAACTCTTCCCCATAACACAGAAAGGTACATAGACAAGGACAAAGTCCCCATGAGAGTAAAACTGAACTCTACGCAAGACATACATTCATTAGTATTCATCTGCTTTGGTACCTTCATGAAGCCCTCACTCTTGAGTTTGTGCATTCTGTTGGCGGCATTGTGCAGTCTCTTTCTCTGGGAGTTGAACACAGAATCAGCCACTTGCCACCAGGTTCTGCAGTTCAGCAGCAGTGCCAGCCCAACCACGCTGGCCATGGCAATGAGCACCGCGTTCACCGTCATGTTCTCGCCGTCCACCTTAAAGATAGCCAGCAGAGCCATGCCTGTGATCAGACAGGCCAGGGTCAAAGCGAAGAGCACGAAAGAAGGCACGCAGCACGTCTTCTTCCATTTCTTCCCTACAAGACACAGACAAACAAAAAAACGGAAAAGACGTTCGTCACTGAAAACGTGAAAAGCGCCCCCTTCATGAAGAACGTTGTCGTACTCCTTAAACTGGAACAACGATAAAAGTTTGTTCACGTGCCAAAGAGCGGCTGTACGTTTTTCTATAGAGGCTCCTCGGGGCATGGTCGTTCGTGCCTGTACCTTGTGTCTCGTCGTTCTTGAAGACTCTGAAGAGTCTGGTGGCCATGAAACCAAACTCTCTTTCGCAAGCATCAGACAACGTGGCAATCATCTCTGCCATGGATGTCTCTCCACCCACACTCGACAGACGGTTATAGTCTGTGAAGAGGAACCTAAACAAAACCAATTACTCTATTTTTCTCGTCAAAAAGAAATTAACATTAAAAAAATAATAATAATAACTACATAATGAGAACAGCCCTCAAGGACACAGCTGTACATTAAATGTGACTGACTAAGACAGTATGATAGAGACTTCATGTAATTTCTAGAGGGAGTTATATTGGCTTTAATTTCACTTTCAGGTCCGTCTTAGACAAATTACAGAGGACAAGAAAAAGAGGATATTCAACAGTTTGGGAGGGAAGTACAAAACCACTGCCATATTTATCAGATCCAGGTGTGAGTGCAGTTAGAGCTGAAGTGGTACCTAACGGGCAAAGCACGTGTAGTCTGCTCTGGCAGCTCTGGAGGGTTGACAAACATCAGTTTTAGGAGCAGCTCCAGGTAGCCAATGTGGCGGGCCAGCCGTGTACTTATTGCCCATGCCCAGTTCCAGTTCTCCCCCTCTCTTCTCCCACCAAAATACACCAACACTACGAGAGATTCAAGAGAGAACACATCAGGCGCGTTAGTAGAGGTTGAGATAAGAGAAACAGCTCTTTGAACAAAAATGTTACAATTCTATTCAATGTTCTCTACTGAGACTTAGAAAAAACACTGGCCATAAATTAAATACACTGACGCCCCCTGGTGACATCTACAAACAACTGCACTTCGCGTACCAGTGGCAGAGGTAAAAAAAACAGGAACATTGTGTGCTACATATTACAAAGCACGTGGCAAAAAAAACACACCACTTCTCACAGTCAGTGAAAAAGCAACATAACATGAGAGATGCACCATATGCGAATATATTTTTGATTTCTTTAATAAATTAAAATAAAATACAGTTCATGACCCTCTCACTGAAGAGGCTTTAGCCAATTAGAGATCTGTGGGTTGTGAAACAAATTGCTAGATTGTGAATAAACTGTTAGATTGTTAACTGTTAAAGTAATTTTAAATATATCCTGCAGGAAGCAGACTGATGCTTAAAGGATGTATTACGATGGTTTCTATCTATGGTTGGATGCAACAGAAGAGTGAACAATGCTCTTGAAAACCTGTTCATTAGAGTGAACATACATATTTGGTGAATTAATATTCATGATTTTTTTTACATGTTCTGTGCATCTGATTTTTTTCCCTACCGAAGAAGATGTAGAGCAGGGCAAGCAGGCTGAGGGCCACAGCGATGGCCAGCTTTGGGTCCACAGTGAAGCCCAGGACCACGGCCACAGAGCCACACAGCAACAGAGTCAGAACCACCACCAGCCAGGAGAACTGAAACAATGGCTCCACCTGCTGGCCAGCAAACGTCTTCATCTCATCTGAGAGAGAGGAGGGAGAGAAAATATAATATGAACATGCTGCAATTAGGACATGCTAGAATTTGAATGTTATCTTTTGCCGTTTCTCTTCATTTCTCACTACTGGATATAAATATTACTGTGTCACTGCATTACTGTTATGTCCAGTCACGTCACACACACAGAGGAAGAGGGCGAGAGAGAAATGTCTGCATGCATTTGTCAAATACCCGTGGCACAATGTTTGAGGTGTCGCGTGTTTGAGGAGCCATGTGTTTGAGGCATCGTGTGTTTGAGGGGTCTTACCCTCTAGTTTCTTGAGCAGGAAGGACTTGCCGCTGCCCCACTGGGCGTACAGGCCCACACAGATGGGCGGCTGCATGGTGGGTTCACTGAGGATGTCAGCCAGAGCACTGCTGTACAGGTCATAGCCAAGCATGTCCCCATCACACTCAGTGGGAGACAGGTGCTCTGGCAAGGAACACATTCATCAGTCAGGAAAGGCTCTACATCACGTCGCTTAAATATGAGGTTAACCTTGTCAAACAGCTCTTTCAAAGTGACTGGAGACAGCTTTATTAAAAAACAGGAACAGAAATACATCGGTCTTATACAAAAATAAATAAACAAATAAATAAAAAAATCAAATAACTTCAACTGGTGCTCATGATCTTAGATTAGACTAGACTCAATGGTCCTCATTTCCGAAACAAACGCACGGCAGAAAACTGGGCGTACAAAGCTCTGCATCTATCAATGTGGACATGACCAGAGGCTATGATCAAATCTCAGGTAAAGTCTCAACTCGTGTACACAAGTTTTTGAGTCAGCGTGGACTTGCAGTGCAGCAAAGCAAATCTGGCTGAGTCGGAGAATTGTTATTAGACCACATATTCTGACTGGCATATGCAGCCTCATATTCATCACTTAAAAATATGTAGCTTATGGCAAAATATTCTATTTTGTAAAGGCCTACATCGACTATGTGTCAAATATCCCTAAACACAAATAGGTATTTTCAAATTGTTCGCAATTAATAGGGTTACAGGTTTTTAGTGTAAAATTAATTTCTCTTTCGATTTCAGATAGCCTAACTGTTAGGCTAGGCTACTGGTTACATAATTACAAGCAATTAAAATTGAGCAATTAAAAGCAATGGGAAGGCTAACCGATTTGCAATGTGATAGGTAAGATGTTTATTCAGTCATCTATTTAGGCATTACGAATTACCATATTACGCATCTCCATGTCGTAAACTCTAGGGGCGATGCCTCCAAATCGAGAATGTATAGGGGCGTGATATTTAAATGACGATTGTTTTCAGCCACCACATTTATCAACGCTCGATCATTTTTACGCTGTGATTGGCGAGATCCCAACATTTCACGAATCATACGTGAACCCTGTCGTAAGATGATTTCTGCGATTGGATCTGTGCTGGTTTCCATGTTAGACTGATAAATGAGGGCCAATATGAAATAAGGCTTCATTGCTGTCAGTAATCTTGCCGAAATGATTTTTTAATATTGTGGTTTGATGGTAAAAGGTATCACTCACTGGCTCCAAAGATCTGAGTGAGGATACTCTTCTGGTGGGTGCAGTCGATGTTGTAGGGGGTCTCGCCCTCTTTATTGGGCCTGTAGAGCAGACGACCATCTTTGGGGTTCCTCAGGAGGAGCTCCGCCAGCTTACGACTCCGCCCCTTTATAGCTATGTGGAGGGCGGTGTCTCCTTTCTGTGGGAGAGACAAAGAGCTACTCAAACACGCTAACACGCAACATACACATCGCCATGACAAAGACTATATCACTCTCAATCTGAAGCAAACATGACTTCCTAAAGTGCGCTGGTGAGTAGTGTTTACATAAGTCGTGTTTAAAAGTGATCTGAAAGGTTGATCGAGATTGAAATACAATACTCGGATGTGTCCTTTATTACTAATACACTGACAATTCTTCCAGTATTAATAAATACAGAGCATGTAAGTTGAATTTGAACTGATGAGAGTGAAGCCTTTCTGTTACCTTGTCAACAGCAGACACTTTGGCGCCTTTGTCCAGGAGAAGCTCCACTATCTCAATGTTCCTCATTTTGGTGGCCTTGATAAGTGGAGTCTCTGCATCCTGTCAAACAAATATAACATTACATAAATAAATGAATGCCTATTATCTACATTACACTAGATGATAAAAGCGGTTTTATGTGGAAGTCAAAAACAGGACTTGAGCAGGAGTAAACAAACTAAGTAAACTAAAGTGAAACTACAGTAAACTGAAGTAAATAAACTAAATGAAAAAATAAACACAGATATTTGATACATGGAAGCTCAGTCAAAGAAAAAAAAGGACAGGGTTTTTGAATGGGTTGGACTGGATGGAGAGCAGTATAAATCTTACCTTTGTGCAGGCTTCAGTATCAGGGTTACACTGTAGAATATCCCTCACCATAGTGGCATTGCCTTTCTCCACAGCCCAGTACAGAGCTGTCTTACCGTCCTACAATAACACACAAAGAAAAAAAGGTGAAATGCAATACCTCATTGACCTCTGAGATGTAGAATCCTTATGCTTGAAATGTGGATTTCGTTCTAGTGCTCTATATCGTGTGTAATTTAACGTCCTTACAGGAGAGGGCTGTTTGTATCTGCAGACTGAACATTTTGAGATTAATTTCATGGGTGAGTGGATGACTGTGGCGCTGGAGCGAGAGATTATTATATAAATATGAAATATGGGTAATATGAGAGGAGAAACGGACACAAAGCGGCTGCTCTGAAAGGCTTGTGTGATGTGATGGGGGGAACAGGTTGAACTGTACCTGGCCTCTCACGTCAATGTCAGCGTATTTGTGAAGCAATGCCCGCACAATCTCCACATGGCCTCCCCGCACTGCTCCGATGAGTACTGTGTCCCCACTCTGACACACACACACACACACACACACACAGGTCAGTACACTCCTGAGTCCTTAATAAAGTTAGTAAAGTGAGTGGGGGTTTTGGATACACTTTTTTACTGGGCAAGAAAGTAACTCAGACTATAGACTCTGCAATGCGCATAAAGTCGTAAATCTAAACAAATCAATATAGAAGACCACAAAGCTGCTAAGCCATATTACAGATAGAATCTGTCAACAAGACACCATTGTAAATGATATTTGATATTTGAATAAGTTGAGTCTTTGTATAGTGCCCACCCTGTCTGGTATATTGACGTAAGTGCCAGTGTCCAGCAGGTCCTGCACTATTTCAGTGTGGCCTTCTATGGCAGCGATCATCAGGGCAGTATTACCATCTTTATCTTTCATGTTCACATTTGGATTCCTCTTCAGTAGTTCCTTTACTACCTGTGTGTAGCCTCCCTTCACTGCCACTATGAGAGCAGTCATCGAGTTCTGAGAGAAAGAGAGAGAGAGAGAGAGAACCCCCACAGTAAAGACAAAACCCAACATATCTACTACACTAACAGTACTTGACATACATCAGATAATAAAAAATCATGTCTGGTAGAACATGGAAATGGAAAAGTGTCAGTGCTGTAGAGGTCATGTCATGGAGAAGATGTGCTAAGCTCTGCTCGTGTAAATGATTCACTGGTGATGAGACATGGAATTCATGTGCATATGTGGTGTGTGTATATATATATATACCGCTCCTTCCTGATCCACATCAGCCCCATTTTCCAGCAGATGCATCACACAGTCATAGTGACCTTTTCTGGCTGCCCAGATCAATGGAGTCGTACCGTACTACGTTTACGAGAGAGACAGAAAGGCAGAAAGAGACAGAGACAGAAAGAGAAGGAGACACAGAGAGAGAGAGAGAGAGAGAGAGAGAGAGAAAGAATGCTTTTCATTTTACAAGTCCTTTTTAATGGACCACTAAACACAACAGTGCTCTGTTAATGTGTTACATAAATCCTACTTAAGTTGTAAATCAAACTCCCAGGCAAAAACCAAACCAATCACATGCACTTTATGTGCAGTGGTGTGATATCTTGCATTTTCTCTCAGCATCTGAAGCTTATGGCTTTGGTCTGCTGCCGTTTCTATATTAACACTGCCCGATATTAAGCATCCCTCTAGCTTACACCTTACAGCTGCATCTACCTTATCAGAGCAGTTGACCTTGGCTCCATGTTCCAGGAGAAGTTGGACTATCTCTGCATGACCTCTTCCTGCCGCCCAGATGATGGGGTACACACTGTACTGCTGGGACAGGACCATACAGATTACACACACACTTCACGGTAAACATTAGACAACTGACAATGAACTAATACTGTCTCATATAAGGAGTCCATTTGGATAAATACACTCAATTTGACAAGTTTAATGAAGGTCAAAACAAAAAGAGATCACTGAAGAATGGACTTGAGTGTTGAATGAAGACATGTAATATAATACTAATGTTGAGGAGTCAGTGTTGAGGGGAGAGTCATCCCCTGGCCTGTGTACCTGACCAGTGATGTTGGGATTTGCTCCTTTTCCGAGCAGGAGATGAGTCACCTCCACACGACCCTTATAGGCTGCCCACATGAGGGCACTCCAGCCACCCTGCACACACACACACACACACATAGATACAAATACACAAATGCACACACACACAAACACACAGATACACACACACACAAACAGGTCAGTATGCTCTTCTGAGATGTGTCCTTTATAAAGTCTGAGAATGAGCAAGTTGTTTTGATAAACACACTTTCCCTGAGTCAGACACTTCCTCAGATTTCAGACTAGTTCCAGACTCCAGTCCTGTTATTATTAGCGCAGCTATTCCAACACATTGGCACCACACACACAGCGGCTAAAACACACACTCCCTGCATTTAACTTTACACATACTCAAATTAAACCTCTGGTATTTCATACTTCCTTGTCATTTAAACAAGTCCAAACATGTCCAATGTCAGTGTACTTGAATAAAAATTCAAATTCAGTTTGTGTGCATTAAAAGGTTATAGGTTACAGTCCCTGGTTGCACTCAGTCAGGAAATGCTTTAATGCAAAGTGACTGTAAAATCAGGGACAGAGCGTTATGGGAAGCAGATAGTATTACAGTAACATTAGAATCAAATTAACCCATTCCAGACAGCACTGCCGGCAGCAGGGGGGGGGGGGGGGGGGGGGTCATACTGGAATCAGTCTAATGCCCTGAGTACTTTGACTGTTAGAAATTAACCACTAATCTACAGTTTGACTGAATGTCCAAAGACAGTGACTATGTAAAACAGTATAATATCAAGGAAGTAAAACTGATCATGTTTCTGACGTTGACAAAATCGGAGTTGGATTTTAAGACTTATCCCGGACTAAATTGCATTTTGAATGGAAGAGTCTACATTCATTATGTAATTTGGTTCAAGATTTATCTGAGCTCAGGCCCTGCAGACCGTGTCCCTGCTTTTCATCAGAGCTGTAGTGTAGTGCTGTAGTGCATTCTCTTACCATGTCTCTGTGCTCCAGATTGGCATTGTTATCAAGAAGCTCCTTCACTACCTCCACATGCCCCTCCTTAGCCGCTGAAATCAGCGCCGTCCAGCAGTCCTGAGCATGGGGCAACACAGAACAGTAATGTGTCACCAAGGAAACATTACTTGGAATTCTACTGCTATCTTTAACTCTTCATCAGAATCGCCCCAGCAATGGTGGAAGTCTTCACAGAGTCTTATATAGCAGCTAGTCATATCAGATGCTTGTAAGTGTTCAAACGGAGGTACCAACGCTCAGACACATAGGGCATCCAGGCCTACTCTACTGTCAGTTCTTGTGAGACATTGAGGAGATGTGTGCGTGTGTGTGTGTAGCACACTGTAGCCTCACACTTAAACATTTACACAAGGTGTATTGAGAAAGTGTTAATTACAGATTTCTGTCTGTAGGCAAACTCATGAGCTCGGGAGCTCAACTCCTTTTCACTCACAACAGCATTAAATACTTGGGTGTTTCATTTGCTCATCTTAGAAGTCAAAATTAAGTTCAACTTCACTTATGTTATGAAGCACTATACTTTACAAAGGTGACCAGTCAAAAGACGCAACTTGTTTCTGTAAAATGTTTTTAGAACATGATTACATATCCAACAGAAACTTCTGGGACTTAAGTGGATACGTTTAAGGCCTTTAGCTTCAGTGACTGTTTCGCTGTGTCATGGAAGACCCATCTCTGGTGGAAAGCAGGTGTTTAACAGACTTTACTCTTTCATACACCATTAGTGATATTAGAAGTCAAAACAGTGATCACAACTTTGTTTTATTTTATATCGCTGTATTTAAAAGATACAGATTAATAAACTGAGGTCAGAACTCTGCATCTACCACAGAAATGCTCTAGTCTAACATAATCCTTGTTCATAATCCTTGCTTTGTGACATGGAGAATTATTAGGTTGACACCACAAAAATGTCACAATGAAGTGATGAAAGATTTGCTTGTTTTGAGACTACTGGGTTTGTACTTTGAACTATTCCTACTTTTAAACATACATTGTTACCACACATCACAGGACACCTAACCTAAAGGATGTCCTTTAAGGTTTAAGGTGTATGGTGTACTCCAAGAATTTCCCAAAGCCAAAGGCCCATGTTTTTGGACTTTTTCATCATTCCCTGCACTTGATGCAATGTCCTTGATTAGTTAAAGGAGTAGTGCTAAAGCAGGGAGACACTTCAATTGAGGAGAACCGTGGGTCTGCAGGGGCAGAACTGGGAAGCATAGTCTAATCAAAGACGGTGTGCATCTTGATACAAATGAACTTTTAACGGAAAAGGATTAAATAGTGAGTTAAGATCAGGCTGTGATTTGAAACAATACATACAATGTCATCCAGGTTGACATTGGCTCCTCTTCTGATGAGCTCCTGTACTATCTCCAAACTGCCCTGCTCAGCGGCTACCATTAGCGGGGTCTGTCCGCTCTGAACAACAAAGACAGAATACATCATTAAACCTCAGTGCTAAACATTCAATGCCCACACACACACACACGTTTGTTTTCATCCATCTTTGGAATTGAGGCAACCCGTGCTCACTCACATCACTCCTGCTGTCCACGTCCTTAAATTTGTCCAGGTGAGCTTTGATAGCCGACAGGTTCTCCTCCTCGACGTAGCTGAAGAGGTTTTGGACGGCAACAGTCGTCATCTTCAGAGAGGTAGTGGTGTCCATGGCTGCAGCAAAGGACAGGCTCCCTTACAGGAGGCACTGGATAAATAAGAAGGTAAAGCTATTAGTGGAACGACCTTACTCACCCTGTTCTCTTTAATGATCCAGTTAACCCACAAAGAAAGTTTACAAACTTCGATCAATAGGAGGACAACGTCAAAAAAATACCCTGGCTATGAAATAACGAGCACAACACGGTCGCAGGCTCCGCGCTGTTACAAAACACAAATTGATGTCAAGACTCTTTCTGCCGATAAACATCTCTAGCAATTTAAGTTAGGAGCCATCATTGCTGTCTGTGCAACCAATTAGACCTAACTTGAGATACACTCATTTATTTCATGTTCACTTTCAGTTACTGTAGGCCTCAATGGTGAAATGGTCTAGACTAACAAAGCCCTTGGATGTCTGTGGAAGGGTTTTTTTTTCCCCCTCAGTCCTCAGTAGCAGTTCCAGCTGTGTTTATTATTTTGAAACTGCAGAGCAAAAATTCTCCTAGTGTTTTTGACCAGTTAAAAAAAAAAAGAATCACAAAATTTACATGAGCAACAGTTTACAGTCTTATAATCTACAATGATGAAGTTTATATGGAAATGTATTCTAATTTTTTAGTGTGCTGAAAGAATTTTTTTAACTCATAAAACACTCTTCTAATGCCATGCGTGACCATAGAAAAATACATCATTCTGATGCCAAGGCAAAGAAACACCCATTTCAGTCGTCCTCAGTTCTAAAAGGAGCAAATGATCAAAAACAACAGGAGCAAAATAAACCAAAGGAGCAAGGGTTGTGAGTGTACAAACAGTTTTCACTAGATTATTGACTTTACATTCCAGCCAGATAAAACCTCAAATGCTTTTTCAACAGCAGTTCAAAAACAGAAAAAAAGGACCTGCAAAACTTTTTTTATAGAAGCTGCTTTAAAACAACCACAACAGAAACACAAACGAAGAATTCTCCATTCTTTTTTTTTATAGTTTATGTCATAACACACGTTTCAGGAGTGAAATGTAACCAGAAGTTATTTTTTTCAAAATTCTTAGCCACTTTGTTGCAACTTTGTTGCATGCAGACCAACTTCCACTTTTGTGTAAGCAAGACAAAACTGTTCAGAGTACATCACAGACTATGCAGTTGTAAACAATCTGAGTGCTGATGATTTACTTACACAGGATCCCTCCAGAAAACAGACATCTCCCTCTAGAGCAATGTTACAATGTGTTCAACAACAAGCCACAGTAGACGAGCCCACTTCATGCTCAGTTAAGCCCTAATAACGTGACCGGTGGCCAGAAAAACTAAAACGCTTAAAAGTACAAAAGTAAATAAACTCAGACATATCCTAATGTTAAACAGGTTTTTCTTCAGGCCTTTGTTCAGAGCTCTGATAAGCTGACACACCCTTTTTGGTCTCCAACGCAACCCAGCTGCTCCCTGGAGAGCCCAGACAATGCCCGTAGCAGGCCAATCAGGGGAAACATATGAGCCCCACTGTTCAGTATTGACAGGCAGGTTTACCCTCTACACCCCCACCTCCCTCACACACAATTGCAAAACACAAAGAAACACAGACAGTGGTCTGAGACATCATGTGTCAATACATATCCAACAAGGATGTCAAGAAAACTTCTCAGTTCCAACTTTAGTTTGGGCTGCCAACTGTACTGTTCTGGACCGGTTCCACTCACCTTGGTTTGATTACGTTTTTGAGAGCTTATCTGACGAGATGGTCTTCAGCCGCTATCCCTGTGATAGAGTATCAACAAGCAACACTCCGTGTGTCAACCCTGGCTTCAATGAATGATGTATAAAGCTGAGTCACGCCCATTCTGTTCTCATACGGAGATGACCCAATGAGCACACGAGCCGGGATTAACACACATCACGAGCTCCACGACCCTATCAATGGAGCGACAGTGTTTAAGGCACTGTTTGTAGTTATGGCAAGAAATCGTACGCGTTGTTGTACAAGGTGGCAAAACAATTGTTAATTTTACATTTAAAATCAAAAGCACGACAAAACTTGGCTATTCTGCATTGTTGACTAATTATCAAATATGAATTTTTGATTATTCAAAGCTTGTCTTAGATTAAATAGTTTCCTCATGCGGAAATTGGCTCATGGGAAACTGAGCCAGACGGACGCAGTTTAAAACCACCATGATCCTTAAATACAAATTGTCAGCGCACAGCGAATAGTCATGAGGGCGCAGAAGCGAACGAAGACACTTCTCCATTCTGCTACTCTCAAGATTCCCCCGAAGAAGCAGAAATGTTAGCAGGTCCTTGTATCAACTGGTCAACGCTAAGGGTTTATTTTCCGTGACGTTTTCAAGAAATATCCAATATCGTGTCATTTTCATGCAGTTTCATTACATAATATGGCCAACTTATTTTCAAGTTTTGCTTAGTCAGTTAAACTGTTTTAGATTAGAAGCACCCCCGTACGACAACTTATTTACAGATTAAAAAGTTAGTAAACATTCAGTGATCTACAAACAACCACACAGTGATGGCAGCTTCTCTGTCTGAGAGAAGCTTTGGGATGTGAATATCTGTCTGAATCAGACAAACACACTGCTGGTTAAATGACAGTTAAGAAGTGCAGCTAGTTAACTAGTAACGGCAATGTCTGACGACGAATACCATTAATCATACATATGATGATTTAGATGCAGACTTATAGTAAAGACACTGTATTTCGATTAATATACGTGTTTACCAGAAACCAAAAGAAAATTAATTGTACCAATACTTTCGACAGCACGTAGACGAAGTTAGAGAAGTTTATAACTTTACACACTCTAAGTTAAGGTAGATAGAATGACATGCATACCAGCG
Source organism: Chanos chanos (assembly GCF_902362185.1). Classification (NCBI taxonomy): domain Eukaryota; kingdom Metazoa; phylum Chordata; class Actinopteri; order Gonorynchiformes; family Chanidae; genus Chanos; species Chanos chanos. Next base: position 16,874,251 of record NC_044504.1, on the reverse strand, counting down.
CCTTTAAGATATCTGAAATCACTGAGTAGTGTTTACATTACCTTGCACAGGATACTGGCAATAATGTACCCAAGCTGAGTTTCTTGTTTAACCCTCAATGTTGTGACTGTTTCTATACCAGCAAGACAGCCATTTTGCACGGGAGAGGGGTGTAAATTTGACTGACACGCTCCACGCCTACTGAACGACGCGTGACGTAGATCATATTTCGGGGGGATTTGACTACAGTGCAGCATTGTCCTCTTAAATACGTTAAGGCAGGCTTTAGGATAAATTCAGGATTATGATAATATTGCAATTTTTAAAATCAGTCTGAAATTAGTTGTTAAATTTAAATGTCTCCGAAGGAATTAGTATAATTACTATTAGAATATACGTGTTTACTTTTTTTTTTTAAGCTGATTTTGACTTCAGTTAAAATTTAGGCTACAGAGGGGGCAGCTAATAAGTATGCGAGACTTATGCTACTACTGCTTCTACTACTACTACTACTAACAACAACAACAACAACAATAATAATAATAATAATAATGATATCAGTTAACTTTTACTTGTCAACAGCACACAGGAGATTTGGTTTCTTTAAAAAAAATAACAACAACAACAATAATAATAATAACAGTGTGATAATCAGTGATGAAAATCAGTGCTTTCTAATGTGCCCCCTCCCTTTTTTTATGAGAATGATAACTGTCCCAAGTAAACTTAAGCAACATGAATAAAGAAGCTGTCCCAAGTAAACTTAAGCAACATGAATAAAGAATGCGGCTAATTTCATGGGGAATTTTCATCAAGCCAGAAAACAGAAAGGACATAAATGAATCAGCTGGTTTAATCGGTACTGCCAAGAAACACACACAAGAAACACATTTCAGAATACAAATGAAGTATTTAGACAAAAAGATTCAAATGTCCCTAGACAGCCGCTAGAATGTTACGAGTAAAGCATTTTATAAAATAGTGATTAAGGTATCACAGTGTTGACAAAAGAGAAACTACTCTGAGAACACACACCATCACCACAATGTACTGTGTCATTAAAACAAAAATAGTTATTAAAAAACAACATAATCCAAAAAAAAGAGAAAAAGAAAAAAACAGTCAGGTGAATCCAGGGAAGGCAAATTTGGTTTCTTTTCAAAGTAAAGTTAAGCCTTATTATCACTGTTGTGACAACCAATTTAAGAGCAATACTGTGGTAGAACAAAGCACTTGGACCTGCGTTTATCCTACCAGTCAAATGTGTATTACTACATTTTCATATCTGCATATCTAAACATGTTCTATTACCAGTCATCCCTCCACCAACACAATACGATTTTACACTTTGAACAATCTGAATCAACATGAACATACAGCAGAAACAGAGAAAAGAAACAAATGAAATGCTAGTTCATTTTTTTTTTTAATCTTTCTCCATGGGAAAAGTTCTCTGCCACTGCTTTTTTCACTGTTGTGTCAAGTGACTGGAATAATTTGAACCTTTCATCTGATTTGCATATAGAAACTAAATGTTCTGTTAAACCCAATAAAAGCCAAATATTTCCAATCTTTCCTGCTCAGTGCATCTGTAGCATTTTCTCAACCTGCACTGAGGCTTCACTGATATTGATAGCATCAATCCTTTTCAAACAACGTTGGAAGAACTTGGCCATCAGAGATACATAAAAGAACCCATGTAATCAGGATTACCAATTGCTTCATTAAACTGGGAATTACTGGCACACGTAGATGGATGTCTCAGGGAAATGGGTCATTAGAAAAAGGGGGGGGGGGGGGGGGGTCAATGGCCGACGCTACTGGTCAAAATGACAATGAGCCAGATTAACAAGACAACACAAAAGTTCAGCAAAGCGCAGCACAGCTCGTGGCAATGGAGAGCAAGAACGCCAGTTTTTGGGATTTTTGCTTTTTTTGTTGGGGGGGGTGGGGGTGGGTTGTTTTTTCCTCTCAGCAATTTCTGGAGACAGGGAGCTTTGGAAAAAAGAATTCCAGTAGACTATACAGTGTTTCCCAGAGTCAGTAGTGTTACAAAAAAACTCATGACCACTTTAAAATCTATCACTGTATACAGAGACAGAATGACGCTTTTGGATGATTCTGATATCAAAAGCGGTAACAAGAGGGACTGAGACAAACTGAAGAAATTGTAGTAGTCGTCCCATGACACACTGACTGTACCATTCTCAACATACACATACCCTTCAAACTCAAATATTGGTATTAATTCATAATTGAGTCCTCAAACACACACACATACATGTGCAGACACAACACACACACAGGCTGGAGTTTCCTTGAAGGGATAATTACACTTTAAATACATCCTTACCTATAGGAAAGGTGTCAGAAACTAGCTACTTCACTGAATGTAACATTGAGGGGACGCGTACAGTATTGAACTTAAACACTCTCCTTCCTCTCTATTCTTCCCTTTGGGTTTCATCAGCATTCCCTTGCATTGTTCTGGCAGTTTATCTATTTAGCACTGTTACCTAATCCCTACCAAAAGTGCAAAAAGGAGAGAGTGAAAGCTCTCCGGAGTTTTAAATGTTATTTCTAAAAGTTAAAAATAATGTTCTTCTTTTAGTATGACCAAATAAATCAAATTCTATCATTTCTTCAGTACAAACCTTTCCACTTGGTTTTGGACCTGTAAATATAAAGTCATCTTTTTATTTATTTATTTTTTTCCTTTCCATCATACAATGTGTGCGCCACATACGATTTGGCACTTTGGACGCATGAAGCAGTTTGCATTGGTCTGCTGGTTATGTGGTCTGTGCACTGGCTGTCTTGTTCAAAGACATCTTTTCCTTTTGACCTTTTGGGCCACAGTGTCCTCTGCAGCTGGACCACATTTACATAATTAAACAAAATCTTTGAGACATGATGCAGGAAGATACGCGAGCACAAAGAAAAATCCACTTAGCTATTTGCTAAACAAATTCATACACCCATTGGCAAAAACAAAAGTGTTTAGCACACTTGAGGTCAATAAAATAACCTTAAGGTTCATCTTACTGGGTTTTTATGTGCTGATAAGATCCCCTCCCCCAGCCCCTCGTTCAAAAGGCTATGACCAACCCTAAGTGCTAAATTTTCAGCAGACAGTGTAGTGTGCTTACAAACCAGGCCAAGTCCTTTCTCTCAAAAGTGGAAAAGGAACTTCAAAGTTGAGCCATAACAATGGTGTCTATTACAGTTCAGTCATTATGCAAGGCCTTGCTCATGGGTCTTTTCCCCCAACAAAGTGTTTTAAAGACAAGTGACGATTTTTATACCCCAATACCAATGTTTTTTTTTTCCCCACTAACAGTTTATCTGGGAGCGTTAAGACTTTGTACATTAAGTATTCAATCACTTGAAAAACTAAAAAAAAAAAAAACACACAACCCAAGATCACTTACTAAGGACGGAGGCTGTTGGTGCGCTATCAAAATTTGTTTCTGATATCACAGAAATGGACTAAAGCAGTGCACTCAGTAAACATACATTTCTCAGGACTATTAAACCAGCTATTTGGCCTAGTAACTGAAACATTCACGGAAAATGAAGGGACGCCATATGAGCAAGGCCTTCACACTCCTGATTATGGTCAAATAGACTATGGACAGAAATCATTAAAGAGAAAAAAAAATATATTTAAAAAAATACTCACTGCAGGTTTCCAAAGGGCTTGTGAGCACGGCAAACCTTTGTTTAAGTGGTACATCTGTTATCCCACAGAACCACAACTATATTTGTTTGAAAAGAGCGAAAAGAATGCTTTTCTGTAAACCAAACTAGGTAGAAGACTGTAATTACAAAAGCCTAAAATTGCTTGTGCTGTATGATACTGAAAAAATAGTTTTCATTCAACAACATGGTTGCTGAATAAAATGAATACATTAAATGATTGTAAATTCTGACTTATTGCACCTTTAGGAAAATAATATTCAGTTTAAAAAAAAACACATATTGAGAATTCTGCTGTGATACTAATTCTTATCAAACGGTTCTGCTGGAATTCAGGATAATTAGAAAAACAGACAGCTGATCATCATGTTGTTCAGTACAATGTCAACTCTGAGCCCTGAGGAAACCTACAATACACCAGACAAACAACTAAAAAGAAATCCGAAACTACAACCCTTGAGAACAAAAAAAAAAAGCCCTTAAAATCAACAGAAATTGCAGTAAATCTTAACAACAAAGACATTCCCTTTGCTTTTGCATTCTCATTCAAAATAAATGTCTCAGGAAGCAGCAGATATGAACCAATTTGGAAAAAAAAAATGAGACCCAACAATGGCTGAGACAGGATCCTAAGGCCTATAACAGATATTGGCATCATACACTGTAGTTCTAATTCTTGATCGTGAACACACATTCCTTTCTGAGCGCATCTGTCTAACAGAGGTTACACTGTTTAATTGACAATGACAAAAACCCTCTAATTACTATGACATATAGGCCTGTGCTGTAACCTCTACACTGTGTTAGTAGAGGTGTCTCACACTAACCAGCCCCCTCTCCAACTCCAGTCTGCAGAGCTATTGATTAGATAGAGGTTTTAAGGCAACTTCAGATTCATTTGCATTCCCCTACACACCCATCATTCCAAAATTACTCATAGTTTTTTTACATCCAAAACTCATCCTCTCCATCTCCATACTATTTCTTTGCTCAGGGTCCACAGACGAGAGATGTTCTCTCTGATCACTGTCATTGTTGCTACCAGTATGTTGACTCTTTTTTTTTTTTTTTTCCTTTAATTCTCGTTTTGTTTTTGTCTGTTTTTTTTTTTTTTTCCAATGTCATTCTGTTTCTTTGTGAATAAAGAAGAATCCCCACACTGACGTCAGTGTTTGTTTCGAGTTCGCTGCAGCAGTGTGTGTGTGTGTGTGTGTGTGTGTGTGTGTAAGAGAGCACATGCACACAGGCTTGTGCATGTATGTGTACGTGTGTGTGTGTGTGTGTGTGTGAGAGAGAGGGCACACGTGGACGCGCACTCGCTCTCATATGTGTGTATGTGCAGAAGAGCGTTGTCGTTGTCTCCCCTCTCATGTGTCTTTGTTTTTCTGGTTGTAGTTGTTGTCTGTGACAGACACACTGCTGTTCTCCTCAGCCTGGCTTGGAGCAGGGCTTTGCAGCTGTTCCTGACCCTGCTTTTGCTGCAGCTGCTCCTTTGAGCGCGAGTCCCTGCGTTTGACAGGCAGAGCCAACGCCAGCAGCAGGCATGCTATATGTATACAACAGTACCATGACCTGTAGGGGAGACGAAATAGAAACACTCTCATGAGACTGAGGGAGATTTTCAAAGACCACAATATTAACCTTAATCAGAATTAATAATGTAACTGAACACAGCAAATAAAAGTTATCAATGAGTGGCTGATCTAAGAAGTAGTGACTGAAATCATGCAATCGTAGAACTAACTTTGATAAAGTGAGTCCTCGTTTCTGGGACTTGAAATGTTGGAATAGTCATTGAGGATTAGGACTTCATGGATGGTTTAAGAACAAGGTGTATTAGAATTTCTACATAAGAACAACATATACAATCCTGCCAACAAACTTCGTGTTTTATAAAGAACAGATTCAGGCCTCTCCTTGACTGAAACACACTGTCCTTTCTTACTAGGACATCCTCTCTCTCTCTCTCTCTCTCTCTCTCTCTCTCTCTCTCTCTCTCTCCCCCTCAACAGAAGGAACCAGTATAAGACTGTCTATCTAATGAGAGAGCTTTAAAAGTACCCCAGGTGAACAAATTTAATAAAGTTACTTTGACAAAAGACACCAGCAAATCCTTTTTATCTCACCGGAGGGCACTGCAAAGCTCTGACTGCTTTATGGCCGCTCGTGAATTTCCCCTGTCTCTGAGCAGTAAAACTGCCTCATTAACAGCCCATGTGTGAAGAGGTCCGAAAATTTAACGCTCTCATTTTCTCCTCTGCCAAGACCCCTTTCTCCACTAATTAATTTGCCTTAAAATGAAAGTTGCACTAACAAACTACACGAAAGCATCCTTTGTTTAAAATGTAGTAGTAAAAAAAAAAAGTTTTATATCCCAACATAAGAAAAATCCAAGGGTATTTCTTGGCATAGTAGGACATACTCACCAGTAAAACTTTAGTGAAGGCCCCACGGCTAGCAGCACGAAGGGGACGACTGTGTAACATATAGCGATCTGAGTACTCGCCCACGTTATAACGTCATAGATGAGTTTGTGTGTGCTGGAGCCCAAGAAGTGTTGTCTCACATTATGTCTTACCTAAGGAAAAGACGAAAGAGCAGAACAGAATGAGCATTTCTGCATATGAGAATCAATTCAATGTTGTTCAGCTGCTTCAATAAAAACCACTGAGGTGGTATTCTAAGAAACAGTGTTAGCAAGCTTTTTCCCCCTTGTCTAAAACAAACAAATACAAGTCATTTACAATGATGAACCAATACACCTTTAATCCAACGTGTTTGACATTTCAGACCGGATAGTTAGACATATTTATCAGGAAAAAACAGAAGTCAGAGGTTAAGAGTTGTCTGATACAACTGACTCCTAACTCCAGTTGTATCACATTGGGCAGGAGAAACCAAACAGTTAGGTAAGATCATCAGGAGGAGATGTAATCGGTAAGGCTGGATGAAAATCGGAGCTGAATGAAATTCACTTGAGTTTAGTTTAATTGCATACTGTGTTTTCCTGAAGGCATTCTCAGGAGTACTGCTGTTGACTGACCTACTTCTTTGCCCCATATATGAACTTTCCAGAACTTTCATCATTACTGGGCAGCTGAGCCATCACTCTGATCTATAGTGAAGGACTGTACTATTGACAGAACGTTCTCTACTCATAAAACTTAGATTTTGATCTCCAATGCAAACTGATTAATACATTTTTATATTTTCCTCCTTCAGTGAAATAGGTACAGGGTCTTCTAAACCTGACCAGGCATATTCACTGTTGTTCAGTAAAAACAATTCTGGTGGAATTTGGAATTCTTTGGACATTGTGATTTAACTCTGTTATGTATTGAGTCAGTAATGGCCTCTCCTTGTTCTACAGGCTGCTTCATTCATCACGGTGTCCCCCAATTTCTTTAGTCATGAATTCAAACCTGACAATGAAGGCTTTCTCTGGTCTAAATCAAAGCAGACCCTGGCTCCACTGCCCTCCTGTGTTACATTTCTACACCCTCTCTCAGCTGCCTCCATTAGAGCAAAGAGCCCAGATAAGACCTCCTAATGACAATTATAAGGATAAATTGATTAATGAATGATTCATTCATTTTAAAGCACGTTTCCAGAGGGAAAAGTGTTTCCTGACACTTTCTTCGACAGGACAGAATCTAACGAGTCCAAATGAACAGAACATCAAAGGCAAATTATTACTATTATTACTCTTTTTAGTATTTCATTACATACTAACAACAACAACAAAAAAACCACTCAGGAAACATGCAAGACAGGTGCAATGGCATTCTCATTAAATGTCACTGATTCATCTCCGTGACCTCACCGCTCTGACATAAGCTGCGTGTTTATGTTATCTACTTACTGCCCGTGCTGCCATGGTCATCCCAATGCCAGTGATGAATGTGAGGTAATAGCCTGGGTACACTCCATGCCACACTGCAGACAACAGGAAAGTGGCTGCCGTGGGGTTGTACGGACAGCGCTCGTAACATACCCTTCAAATAACACATCACAAACCCGTTAACTCCCTCCCACATTTAAACATTTATCTGGTAATGGTAAGTACTGTAGAGGACGCTGACAACTGCAGGCCATTAGATGCTACAAACGAGTGTTATAACTGGTTATGAGGCATTCACCTTTTCAACCAAAGGGCTGTCTGGATGTTCCAGTTGTCCAGGAACATTTTGAAGCTGGTTGCGAACTGAAATTTAAATTGAGTTTAAAAAAAGAAAAGAAAAAAAAAGATGGTGAAACTTAATGCTTGGTATAGAAGCAAAACATTTCAAGCTGTATCTTTATACTAGTTCACACCTCTATGTCCAGTATTCTCAGGTTTGAGATCAAGTCCCATCTGGGTGTGCCGTCTTTGTTGTAGCCATTAAAGCCAAAGCCGGCGGCATTATTGATGGCATCAGCTGTTCAAAGGACATAAAGCTAATCAAACATCTCTCAACAGTCAAACCACTACAACTCTACACTTCGTGCATTGTAAGAGGGAGACAAGAAGACATGAAACATTCTCCACTACAACACTAGAGGGCAGTATAACTAAGAAAAGAATAACAAGTAAAAGGTGCTGTAAATTTGCTTCAAATGTGCTAGTTTACTTTAACAACAAACAATCCATTTCAGTCCATTAATAATGTAAAATAAGTCTCCAAACCTAATTGAGAGCAATCAACACAAAAAAAGGGCAAAAAAGCCTTTGTTATTTATCAATGTAATCAGAAAACACTACACAGTAACCAGGAAACTGGGTCCTCTGACACATATCGAACTCACCGCACACAAGTGCACAATCTAACTTACCCAGAGTCCATACAAAGTAGTACTTCGGTCTAGTAGCCAACATGGACAAGTAGAGGTAGAGGACCTGGAAGTAGAAGGGTTTGGTGGCAATAAAGTGATCATCGATGACACGGTCCACGGGTAGTATCCTGAAGAAGGACAGGTAGACCAGCAGAGAGACGCCGCAGGTACAAAGCTTCTGAATGACGGCCCCCTGCGAGGAGAATCATGGACAGTCAAAACATCAACGGTTCACCATCAACACACCCCAAACACTATAAGGATCAGTTTAACAAGGATTACTATGCATAATGACTTGAATTATAATGGCATTGAATGATAATCAAGGGAAGCACCAACTGAAAATGTGCCTTTTATCATAGGACCACACAAATCACAGGGCTGACTCTTTGGCAGAGAACTGAATCTGTTTGTCGTTGTCCCCGTTATGCAAGAGGGCACACAGTGCATGTTCAGCTCAGTCTGACTTGTCTTTAATTATCCTGATATTTGAACCAGTGCTTTCTTGGCATTTCCTTTACACTTAAATATGCTGCGACTGCAGTATTTTTATTTTTTCAGAAAGCCCTGCCTTGAGGCAAACTCAATAACATTCCCTCTTCTAATTAATGCCCTTTCCCATCATCAGAGATAGGAATGCACACAGCCAAACAACTTCAAGTTCTGAACCCAGTCTGACTCCACTGCCCCAAAACCACTGACAGAACAAATTACCGCAAACCAATCAAGAACTTGAACCTTTAACTGGAATGCGATTCATTTTTGATAATGTAATTGGGGGACTAATTCATTAAGGGAACGTAATTTTTTTTTTTTTTTTTTTTTATTAACACAGGAAAGAGGAACTCGGTGTGACGCTGTACGGCCACGGCGCAGTGGCGCGAATTATTCGAAAGATAAAATTCACGGTGGCGATCCATCATCGAGCAATGTTAATTAGATGTGTAGTGCAGGGGCTATCCTGTCCGTCGGCGGGGTCTATTAAAGAGCTCATTTCCCTGTTAGGCTTTTGAGGAAAAAAGGGCTGACTCAGACTGTGTTTATCTTCATTCACCTGTCCAAAACCAAAGCCTCTTTTCAGCAGGCTGAAGATATATGAGCTGCCGTCACGTCCAGCAAGCCTCTTGTGTCTCGTCCTATATCCAATATTTATTCAACACCTTCCCCTGGCCAGAATCACAATCATTCAACTCCTCTCACCTCCAGCTAACCTCTCGCTTCTAATACACCAAGCTGAATAGCGCTAGAACTCAGATAAGCATACCAATTATGATGCAATCATTTTTTTTTCTTCATTCAAGATAAAAAAAAAAAAAAGGCAACATTTGGCATGGATCGGTTCCTGCCGTTCTCCCTATCAAAGTTAGTCAACACTATTCCTGTCTCTAGCCTGGTTATCAGACTGCTTTTGTGTCCGGATGTGTAGCAAACGCTTTTGACTGCAGAAGTGAATGAATGACCGAACACTCCCAGTCAAGGTTCTTTTGTTCCTTAAAAGCTTCACTTGTCAAACGCTGGGACCCTGGAGACTGATTCGAACAATAATGAAGTTCAGTTTCACTGAGTGAGGTTCTAAAAGCCAGTAGGTGGAGCCAGAGCAGAGCAGCACGACAAGATTGGACTACCTTTGGAGAGGGGTCGCTTTGCTTGTACTTCCCGTTCTCTTTGCCGTTAGACTCGGTGTGTTTGGGTTGGTAGCCCGTGCCCTCGATGAAAGCAATGTAGTCGTTGTAAGAGCAGGTGGGCCCTGCGAGGATTCCCATGAAGTTGCAGTTATAGCTCAGATATTCCAGAAGGCTCGGCATCCGTCTATACCCCAACAACACACACACACACAAAAACAGATCGACATTACACACAACAACGTCAATACAAAGGATGGAATGCTTCATAACAAAACCAACCTAACCTCACATCATGGTCATTATTATTTAATCAAGCTATTGCCATTTTCAGGGACTGAACTAGTGGCACAAAACCAAAACATCTTTGTTCCCTGCTCTTGTCTCCTTAGCTTTCCTGCTTTTGAATGTGATGTGTTTGAATTTGATGTGTTAGAATGTGATGTGTTAGAATGTGATGTGTTTGAATGTGATGTGTTAGAATGTGATGTGTTTGAATGTGATGTGTTAGATAGGCTACAGTGAATGTTTAAAGGTATCTGACTGCAAACATCCCACTGCCCTCAGTCTGAAGATACAGATTGGGCAGCCACTGTTTTTTTTTTTTCTGTTTACAGGGAAAGAAGCCGTTGATGTCATATTTAAGGTGTTCCTGTGAAGATCATGATATGTACAGATGATCAAGGCCGTGCAGGTAAGCTACAACAACACACATCCTGAAATACAATTAAAGCATTCTTTTTTTTCTCTTTTTCGAACAAATACGAAACCATCTGAAATTAAACCAGAATATTACTTCTTGTATTTGGGTAATGTAGCTCAAAATGGGGGTTTCAGTGAATAATTTTTCACCTAATCAGCAGTGTCTAACTGATATCTCACATTCTCTTCAGAATGCTCTACAGATTCCATTCATTAAAGGGAAAGTTCACTCCTTTTTATTTTGAAGCCAAATATTATGTTATTCTCTTTGTTATACTGGAGCCTTGCCTCCACCCCTCCTCTTTCCTCATTTCCTCTTGTAAAGCATATGACTTCCTGTATGTATGCTGCCCACATGGTGGAATGGGGAATGTGTGGTTGCCAAGCAACAGTGAGCAATCTGTCAGTGTGGAATGATGAACTGTGTGTTGTTTTTTGAGCAAAACCCTCATGGCAAGCTCAGTAATACATCCTGTAATTGTTGTCGCTATGAAGAATATTGGGTTATCTCTGAAGAGAATGATTATCCCATCAGTGAAACTCAGTTTCTCATATCAGTCTTCGATTCCATCACTATATACACTGACAAAGTCTCATCTGGGGAATTAGATGCAGAAAAACTACTGTTTAATTCATCTTACTATCCAACAGTTCTTCTATTCCTTTTGCCAGCAGATACAGAAAAACCTCTTGAAAAATAATTTACCTTGCTATCTAAACGCATCTCTATTACTAATTCATTACTTTGAGAAATAGTGAGGTAAGGTAAAGTGGAAACCAATACACAGGAATAGAGTTTTGAATTTATTACTAATAATCCTGGTAATATGGGAAAGTTAAGCTGAGTAATTGAATGATTTTAGTTGTAAGTGTCTTGAGATGTTTTCAGTAAGTAGTTTTTTTGGATTGATACATTTCAAGCCAAACATAAACTTCCAATCTTTCTATAACATGGGCATAAGCAACAGGTAAACACACCTAGCCCACAGAATACAAACATACCTTCTGAACATACCTTACAGCAAGATACCTCTGACCGGGCTTCAGGTGCTCCTCCTTCCGTGCCAAGCCTGTGTGTGACACACCCACAGATACTAAGGTCACATGACTACTGTCTGCACTGTCCATATGGTTTTCATGTGGTGGTACCTTTTCTGCATGAACAGAAGCATATGGATCTGCTTGCTAATGTATGTCATACACGTCACAGTCCTGTCATCCTGTCATGCGGTGTTCATATGACTATTCATATGATTATTACAAGCAGAAGGAAAATAAAGGGTGACACAGTCATTTCAGAATGATAGAACAATACTTGAGGTGAACCAAGACAACTGTTTCACTCTCTAACCTCAAACAGAAACAAAAACACACACACACACGCACACACGCACGCACGCACGCACGCACGCACACATCAAGAGTGTGATTCACACTCATCTGAGGAGCCATAAGAGCCAGAGTCTTGAAAAGCACTGTGATCACACCAACAATTCTGAGTGAATTGGACCAAATGACCCAGAATAAACACGCTCCATGCTTCACACATCAGCCATGACAAACTGGAACTTCACTTTATGATTATTAATGTCATGTCTGATTCCACTCTCAGAAAACTGGGCCAAAATCTGCAAATTCTGAATATTCCAGAAACCTAGTGCAGAGATTACTAAAATATTTAAGAAAACAGCCATTTTAAAAAAGCAGTGGGTTCTCCATGGTTTAGTGTGGAGCAGTACTGGGTAGCACTGGACCTTTATGGCTCTGGCAAAACACAGATCAGCACCAGTGCAACTGTCTATTGGTGGGCTGGATGGGTGATATCCCAGAGAATGAGTATAGGTCAGAATATGGAGCCAAGTCCAACGCCACTCACTACAGACACCGTAACCAGAATAAGATTAGCTGCTTACCAAACCATCATATCACTTCACAACTGTTGCTAAACCACACCCACGTAAACACATGCACACATACACACACACAAACGCACACGAAATTCGCATGCTCCTGTAGCTACAATGAAAGGAGTATAAGTCTATTCAGGTGTGCGCTGTCCTACACTTTTCCTCCACATACCAAGAAAACACAACATTAAACGTCTCATTTAGATATGAGAGTGCAGGACTGCCACGTCACTGAATTATATCATACTCATAATGACTGTGCCATGAATTTATAAGGCATCAACTTATCAAACTGAACTGTGAACTCAGTGACTGTGGCTGACACTTAGATATCTGTGGAGACAAGGGTGGGAAAAGGACACAGGTGATGTTTAGTGTACCCCAGGAGGCCAGTTAAACATGGCTCTTAGAGGGCACCTCGTCCCATTAAACCCCAATCTCTGCTTGAAGCTCAGTTTGGTAGTTGTTGGTTGGTATCTGGCCAGCAGTCTGCTAAAAGTGTGACTATAAATACGCAATAGCCAGTGAAAAGTGTTCCCTCTATGTGAGGTCAGAAGTTATGGTTAAAACAGTCAGTGTGTTTGTAAGTTCACTTGTAGTTCAGCTGAGGACACTGAGTCTTCACCCCGCTGCATAAACTCATTTATACCGCACACACCCACAAATACACTGTGTCACTTTGACTGAGCAGTGTGACATTCAAAGTACACAATAATAGACCTGAAATGTCGAAATGAGCCTTTTTTTTTTTTTTTTTGTGGTGAAGGGACACTCTCTGTTGGACTAATGCAATGTCACAACAAGTGCTGATGTCCACTCGCCTGACATCAAATGACACTGGCAGGTTGGTTTATTGGGGTTCTCTAGGGTTTTGGTCCCAGCTCTACTGACTCTAGGGCCCTACAAATTGAAGAGGGTTTAAGCTACACTCTACATTACTCAACCACACTCCCACTCCACGTCTCTCTCCCATTTAATCAACCAAATCAACTTTTGATTCAAGAAAAAGAATAATTAGGCTCTCGATTCAAGACGGTATCACAAAAGGCCTTGTTAGCTGAGGATCTTTATGTAACCGCAGCTCAGTCAAGCGAAGCAGTGGAAAAGAAACAGTTTTTAATAAATGTAAGGTAATTCAGTGCAGACACCTGGTGGAACTTATAGTGCTGTGCCAGCAAAGAACATGTCAGGTGACACTGTATTTGTTAACACTGGTCTGAAGTTTCCTGTTTGTAACATAGTTTTCTACAAATTTATCACGGTTTATCATTGTAGCAGAGGTGAAAACCACAAAGAAAAATCCACCTTGAAGTTCAGAAAGTTTACATATCAGATCTAAGAGATCTAAGAGCAAACTCTTACACACACCTCATCTCTGCCAGCCAGCAAAACTGTTTTGTGTGTATGTCTACCAGCAGGAAAATCATGTACATTCATAATTTCACAAAGCATGTTCGTGTAGCTATTTTCTCCATAATTGTTTGATTTGTTTTGTCCTTTTGCCAAGAAACAGCTCTTGGCTGATAGAAACAGCTCTTGCCGAAAAGTGACAAATCAGTGTGACGGCTTCCTCCGAGTGTGACAGACTGGTCTGAGATGAAAGAGTGTGTGTAAAAAAAAACAAAAAAACAGCGCTTACCGTCGTGAATCTCAAACGCCAAGCTGGTGATCTTCTGAGTGATAACCATCATGGGTCTGAAGGGGAAAACAAGACGGACAGAGACAAAGATATCAGACTGAGCCGATCACGGCCAATGAAAGCCAAATTAACGCCAGATCCAGAACTGGAATTCCACAAATACTGGATCTAAAAGTGAATCACGTAATACAACCACGTGTCCTGAAAGTCCTCTGGGGGCAATGGGATTAATCAGCTAACAATGATTATTTAGGTAGTTTAGTTCTTGTATTCAAATCTAACTGTCCAGTCATTTTCAGCTCATGTCACATCTTAAAGCGAGTCAGCACTAAAAAAGACTGGAATCCAAGCTAGCCAAGCATAGAGGGGTAGTGGCACATTAGCATCTTTAAACATCTAGTAATCAGGGAAAATCCAGGCTAATCTACCATGAATCATTCAACAGCACTTCTACACACATTCAACATCATTTCAACATTCATTCAACAGTATTTCTACACTCAGAACAAGTGGAGCTGTAAACCAAGAGATTCTTCTCCCCAAGAGGATTTAACTCTCCCGTTGTCCGTCTTCAAAGGCTGTGATCCGTGATTTATCCATGACTGATAGCCTGTCTCTCTCAGTGGATTTCTGTTTGGATTTCAGGACGGGGCCTTCATTTCCATCACTGATCATTTAAATTATTCATCCATCAAATGCAATCACAAGCAACTTGAGCTAGTTTCAGTGCATGTAAGGACAGAGGATTCCTTTACCTTTAACTTCCATCATAGCAATAGCACTGAAAAGACTGGTTTTTTATTCCTGTGCCACCTGACCCCCTATGAACACGTTCTCCTGTTATAGAGATGACCTTTCACAAGGTCAACATCATGTACACTTGACATTTTCCACTTCATTAAACAATAGGGCTAGACAATATAATTAATAAAAGTACATGATAATCCACAACTACTCCAGTTTACTTGAATTATTCTAGAATCTCTTTCACTCAATACACTGTTTTTTGTTTAGTAAACTGAGATGGACAATATAAAATCATTACAGGCATGTTGATGCAGCTGTTACTAATACACTCTGATGCTGTTGTCAGTATTCCCTGTATGGTATAATAAGGAATTCATTACATGCCGTAGTTCATTTAGGCTGACTTTTACATAGTTTAAGAAGAACACTAAAACCACCTAGCCTACTGTTCAACTAACCCAAAGCATTATTTTGGTATCTACTTTTACACAGTTTCTTCTTCAGTATCGTTTTTGAAGAAAGAAAAAAAATCATGTGAAGGAGTAGAAGTATAAGAGAAAATTCGGGGCAGGGGCAACATATTCAGTTGCCAAGCAACTAGCACCGCCTTTCTGCCCTGGAGAAGTATTGTTACTGTCTACCTCAGCAAACATGATTCCAAGGGTGATAATTACACCCACGATCCAAAGCATTAAATCCATGTATTTAATGTGGTGTCAAGTATTTATGACCAAGTGTATGTCTATCTTGAGACTGGTCCTATTTTTCCATGACAACGCCAACAAAGACTCAGATTAATTCAGTTACTCAGACATAATGAGCTTTCTTTCAAATAACAGTAGGTGCCCAATTTAACTTTTTACTGTTAAAAAAAGGAGAAAATGATCACTAAGTTGATCCTTATCACAGCAAGTGAAATACTCAGGAGTGTGAATTCTTAATCCCAAAGTTGGAAGCTGGAATTTGTATCAGTGAGGAACGTAGCACTTGGGCGGAGACTTACCCGGTAAAGTCTGCTGAGTACATGCCGTAGTCAAAGACATAGACGCGTGTGATCTGACACAGGCTCAGATAGCCCAAGGCAAACACAAAGCAGTACCTACAGAGAGAACAGAGCACAGAGGACAAGGCTCAGCGAGGACTGCACAAAACAAATACAGCTATTACACAGCCAACTTCAGCTAGGACTTAACACCAAAGAAAAGAAAAAACAGTTGGACACAGTTCAGTGATAAAAAGACAAAATTAATGGGATATCACATCATTCAGATAGGATATCATTTCATTCAGACTTGATGACAGAACAAACACTCCTTTTTTAAAAGCATGACTGTGATGCGTTGCCCAAATGAGAGACCCCAGCCTTGTGATATGTGGAGAGATTTACAATCATTTTGAGTCAACTTATTCTATTCGACCCTAAACTTTTCTTTACAGTGTTCTTTTATCTACACCTAACAGTGACAGATTCACTGGGACTGCATTTCATTGAGATTAAACATATGCTAAGTCATGGACGAAATGTACTTTCACCCTCTCACTTGTTTAATTCCAGAGGGATTGTAGGTAATCTGACAAATGAACTGGAGTTCAGTGATTGTTATTCAGCACACTGTTAATGATCTGAATTATAAATGTGTAAATACATTTCTGTTTTTTCATTAATGGTTTTAGCATCAAAGGGCAAGAAAATCCAATATTTCAACAAATTGAAACTGAAAAACAAAAGGGAAAGGGAAAAAAAACTGCAAGTTATAGTCTCAGTCTATTTTTTTTCCACCCAAGTAACAGCTGCAGCACATTTGGATGGTTAGGGCCTTAACATCCTACTCAGTAACAAACAGTGTCCCTGTTCAGCTAGCTGCAGAGACATGTCCGAGGGATTGTTCCAAACTGTCAGATTCCTTCACAGGGCAGATTCTTGACATAGGAGAGGCTGGCTTTCCAGCCCTGATAAAGCAGTTTAACATTACTACGCTCCTACGCACAGACATTTAGGGAGGCCCTTTACACTCTCTCCAAACATTAAGTCTCTTCATCAGAGTGGTGGACAGTCATAGGTCCAAACATAACGCTGTCAATGATCTCATTCTTCTGCTGAAGTATGTCGCATTGGGGAGTAGGCAGAGACCTCTGAGGTATGCTTGACAGTCGTGGGTTTGCTGGGGTTACGGGCCAAATACAGAGATTAAGTGTATTGAACACCAGGCGTGCGATGAAAGTGCAGATCAGTGAGTACAACTAGAGGGTTTTATCCGTCTGTAGAAATGCATCGAGCTCTTAAATACAACATCTGACACCACAGGATATGAAGAACTAAGGATAGAGTTGAAAGGGATTTGTATGGTGTGGTACAACAGTAAATAAACACTTTAGTCTTTTCTTCAGTGTTTGACTTTTGTCCCACTGAATAGTTTGTTATGAACTCTGAACTCCTTTATAAAGGAAAAAGCACACTGTAAAATACCTGTTAAAAGTGTGGCAAAGCAGACCTTGAGAGAGGCTATTTATAGACTAACTTCCTCTTTAAGCTCATTTGTTTCTCTCGCACATTGTGCATTCGAATTTTGATGAAGCATGACAACTGCAAGTGATGCAGTTTTCTGCCACTCTGGTTTACAGTAAATATCATAAGCCAATTCAGCTCAGAGAGACACTTGCTAACATCAGTGACAACGTGTTTCCATGTGACTGAGTATGGAATTCTGTGTAAGTGTTGTCAAGGAGAACAATATATGAGAGAGCTGATATTTAAATCTATCAAGAAAACCTGTATCATGTTGACTTTCACTGAATCTTTCACAGAAGTTGAGATGACAGACATTCAAGAGCTAGACACCGCCCCCCCCCCCCCAAAAAAAACCCTATCTGCATCAAAATGAACTCTAAGATCAAAGTGAGATGAATTATGAGGCCTAAAAATTAGATGCCGTTAAAAGCAGCAAATAAATAATCCCATTGCCTTTAACATGTGGAACAACTCTGAGGAGAAAAGACAATTTTCTTTGAGTTTAAGCCCATAGTGCAAAATGGAAAGCAGTTGTGTAGCTGCCTTCCTGACACACTGTGCAGGCCTTCAGAGGGGCCTCAAGCCCACAAAAATGTACCTCCAGCTGAGTGAACACAAGACAGTGCAAACATGTGTGTCTCTTTAAAACCTATGTACAAACACACTGACATAGCAGTCAGTCAAGCTTGAAGAGACATGTTCTACACACACAAAAGACCAAGCATGTTTCCAGCCACATGAACATACATAAATATACGTTGATGCACACAGACAGACAGACAGACTGAAAGACACACACACACACAAACACGCGCGCTCGAACACACACACACACGCACACACACACACACACACACACACACACACACACACACACACACACACACACACACACACACACACACACACAGAGTACACTTTGGTTAAACTTTAAAATCATTCTACACAAGCAATCACTGATAACACATAAACAGATATGGTTAGTAAGAGTATTGACGGGACTGGCTGCTTTACAGCCAAGATAGCAGAGAGAGAGAGAAAGAGAGAGAGAGAGAGAGAGAGAGAATCAATGAATCATGCTCATTCCAAACGCTTTATGAGCATCACAAAGGCTATTAGGCTTATTTATGGCACTGTCACCTCACAGTGCACAGAGTGTGTATACCACCCCAGCACTACACCAAACCGCTCAAAAATTCATCAAAGAACTGGAGTCAAAAGCTTAAAAAAAAAAATTACTACACTGCCTTTAAATTTCACGCTTGCATTGTGTGTCGTTTGATATATTTGTGCAGTAAATTAAAACATTCCACAACCTTGTCCCTGCCACGACAAAACAAGTGAACCCAATCAAAAAGAACAGAGTAAAGGAGAAGCCATGAAGACATGTAAATCCTCCTCCCGTTCATTATGCCATAAGACCATGAGACCTCAAAGGGGAATTTAATAGCTTTATTAGCACTGTTAGCTGAGAGGAGACAGATGTCCGTCACTGGCTGTAGCTCCATTCATATGAGTGGTAATCAGGTCAGTGTTCGTAAGTAGTAGGAGGAGACCTGGACAGCAACAGCATGTTTACTTAGAGCGAGGCCATCCATCCCAACACAGGTACAAATGATATGTCCAGCACTTCAACACTAAGTTCTCTGACTTCTGCCTTTGAAGAGGGATTTGCTAAGAGCAATATTCTAACACCTCTTTCTTGGATTCTTCATGATGTTGTAAACTGAGCAGTTAGCAAATGGTTGGGCTCATAGATGAGTAATGTGACCTGTACTCTGTAAATAATAACAATAAATTTTGGAGCCTTCAGTCTGACTCAGTGTTCTTTACTGGCACCATTTTACAACTTTTTCCATCATGTGACACATCCCCTGTGAGGTCATAGGTCAAAGGTCTAATGAAATGTGTACCACAGGGACAGGGGCATATGTGTGTGATGTGGTGGATGTTATATAGGGGAACCTGGCTATCAGAAATGGACATACGTTTGTCAAGCAGACACGGGTCAAATCTTTACATGCTAAAAGGCTGCCTCTGATGGCGTCCGATCCGAAATTCATATGATCCGTTCAGAATATCCAACACCTGTTTTTATGGGCACTTTCAATCTGTCCTCATCGCTGATTACTGTTTCAAAACGTTTTAATAGGACTACAGTAGAGCTACTGGGTAAGAGAGCTCCAGTTACATGTTTGAATGGTGACCATATTTCCTGTGGCAGCTGCAAATATTTCAAATGAGCACTCTAATCCTGGTTAACTTTTACCATGGTACCACTGAGAACATACTTACTAGACATATGACAGTTTTAATATGGCAGCATAATCAGTCCACGATCATAAGGACATTGGATGAATTGTTTCCATAATACAGAAAATGGCTGGCCGCACAGCACTCGTCCATCCCAGGAGGTCAGACCAACAATCTGGGTATGATTAGAGATCCCAGTCACGCTGGTAAGAGCCTGCTCACAGACCTCCAGTCTGACAGACACTAGCGCAATATCAGGGCATAAACCAACTGGTGCACAAAACAGTCTCTACTCCCACACATTATGAATATGAAACTGCACCGCTGACACTTACAAGTTCTGTTCGGCAGACGACTGTGATTATTAATAATTATATTAATAACAGAATTATCCCTGGACCTGCCTGATCCTGTCATTTCTTGCCTGTTTTTGTGGTTGATGTTGTTACACTGTTGTTGTGACTAGTGTTTCACCTTCCTCAAAGATTCCTTCACCTCCCTCACTTTTCAGTCTTCACTTTTCCCATCCAAGTTACCCAACCTTTATCTGTTTTGTCTTTGTTCTGTGTAGCCCTTCAACTCAACCCCCCCCCCTCGCCAACTTTTATACAGCTCTATTACTTTTCCATTGGCTTGGGCCTCGTGTTGGCACTGTGATGTCACCAGCGCTTGCTGCCTGGTTCAAAGCAGACGCGGGAAGAAGCACCGATTACTGCTGACAAAGGTGACAGGAAATCTGAGCCTTTCAAACAAACACTCAAATTGCATGATCCCTGCACAGTTACGCAAACGCAAACAAATACCAGTATCAACACGTATACACACACAACTCCTCTTTTCAATTTCCTTCCTTTCTTGGCTCTCTTCTCTCCTGAGCTGACCGCTGTGACTGTGCCCTACTGGAAGAGAGAGAGGAGCACGGTCACCGTGGAGACGCCTGGGGCTGAAATGTCCTCCTCCACTTCCCCCCATGTATCTTTAATGCCCTTCTTCCCTTCTGAGGGTGACACCAAAACAACAAGTCTATGATCGGGCCATCTCCAGAGGACTGCAGTCTCTGGCCGGTCCAAACAGAGTCAGAGAGAGGAAGATGAAAAGAGAGAGACTGACAGACAACCACAAAAATAAGCTAAGTTAGGAGACTTAGTGCCAGAAAACAAGCAGGCAGAGACCGGTCTAAAGGGAAGAGGACAATCAATTAAGGAGGAGGAAAAAGACAGAGCAGACAGAGAGACATCTGTAAGGCCAGTTAGAAAGACCACTTAGAGGGGTAAAAAAGAAAGGGAAAGATAGTTTAACTTAAGAGGCAGGTCCAAGTGGCTGATTTTTAGGGGGGGGGGGGGGGAGGGGGGGTCGTTTGTTTTTGTTTTTTGTCATGTGTGTATTCTCAAACATACCTGGGATTAAAGTATGTCTAGAAGAGTCTTATCTGCACTTGGTTGGAAAATTTGGGATTCTATGATCAGAACATCCAGTTGTGAGCACAGTGGTTACCGTGCATTCTGAAAACACAGGACTACGCCATACGTAAGTCATATTCTGGGTCATTGTGTGTGAGTTAGAGATTACATGTTTATCTCAGTTCCTATCCTGCAAGTGACACGAAGCCTAAAATTAGCAAGTCCTGCAGGGACAGGGAGTTCGGTTAGAGACCGTGAATCAAATGTGACAGATTTAATGAAGTAACAAAGCATGCCTTACTGCGTCACATCCACCAGAAACAGAAAATAGAATCAATCAGACACCTGTTTTCATTTTGGTCCCCACTTCCTGGTCTGGTGCACTCTTTCTGAAACGTCTAAATATGCATTCAGTGGGAGTAAAGGTGACAGTGGGAGGAATGCACTGGTGTTGTGACACATGGTTCCATTTGAATAAGCACACTTGCGTGCCACTCAGCTGCTTTGACTAGTCTTTTCTCAACACACACACACACACACACACAAGCTTTGCCTGCACAGATATGAGGACTAAGGCCACGTTCACGGCGCAGTACCTGGACGAGTTCTGACTTTATTCCTTATGTGTGTGTTCAGCAGAGTGTAAACAGCACATTACATGAGCCACCTCCTCTTTTCAGTTATGATTCCAAGCAATTTGATCCATATGTAATGGGAATAAGGACAAATAATACGATGTGCAACATGTCATTCTTATCATTTGGAGTTTAAAGGACCTGCAAGGGCCTTATTCTTATGTGTCAGAGTGTGACAACAGCAGCCAGTCTCAAGCATGACAGTAAGAACTGAACTGCCACACTGGCTCCCACGGTATCTGGACAGGTAATAAGATTTTCTGTCCTTCGCCTATACATGTGGCACTTCCTCAGGACTACAGCCAAATCACGCTGCTCTCGGATAAGGGTCAGTTTACAAAACCGACATAAAGACTAAAGAAAACGGATCTGGAGAGCTATTTGGAACTGCCTTTAATGTAGGAAAAAAAACTAAGCAAAACTCCATGTGGGTGTGAGGGTGGACCCAATGAAAAAGCACACATATTCAGAGAGATAGCTCAAAGTGGACTAGAGGCTGTATTGGCCAACTTATATCATCTGTAGACAGCCTCTTCACGACCCTGATCCCTGGTAATTAGCCTGGACGTTACGTAAAAGTCAGGTCTTTGACCTCTAAACGTGAATTTGTCAGAGTGGCCTATCTGACCTGCCCTTGGACAACTCCAACAGGTCAGGAAACGCAAACCGTCGCTGGACTTTTGACACCTGGCCCTGAGGGATGGTCTAAAGTCAGCGTGCTTTGAACGTGGACCCGCAGTGTTGTGACACGGACGTGTCATCGTCACTGACTGACTCCACTTATTCAGCGGAAAGCACAGACACTTTCGAAAGTCAAAGTGACAAAAAGTTCTTCTCTTGTTTTTCTGCTTCTCATAGACACACCTCATTTCACAGGCTTTATGTAATGTCTGGAGTTGTTCCTAAACTGCAGTGGTTTTGTTGTGAGACAGTAACGATGCTTAGCAACAGCCAATCACAATGTCAAATGCATTTCAAAAGCCTGCTGTGATTCTTGTGATATTGCTGCAAAGACCATAGCACAGATAATGAGTTACAGTATTACTGGCTACACATAATCTTCAAAGATGTGCTAAACCAAACACATATTTCATTCAGATACTAAGCCAAATAGGTGTGGTACTAAGAACTGTCTTAGTGGTACCAAAGCTGATGGGAAACTGAAGTCAGCAAAACAGATTACAGTTCTGGGGAAATCAGCATTTGCAATATTTGACTGACAGGGCCCTGTTTCAGTATTCTTAAATGGTTCCTCTACTTTGTGTCATTTTCTATTTTAGCTACTTAAGAGCTAAGTGTACTGAACCAAAACAAAACACAGACCACATAAACACATTAAAAAGGTTTGATCAAAGCTGCCATTTACCCTGTTACTTAAGAGTGTCAGGTCTCAATGAAAGGAAACATTGAGGCTTATTGGGACAGAGCCCAGTTAGTTCAATACTTCAAATAACGTTTTTGATTCAGCTCTGCTGTATTGATTGTGACAGAGCAGAGTGCAAAGGACTAACAGAACCATTTGACTCTGAAGTCAGTCCGTTTAAAAACACAGAGAATGACAGACATGAAATCCAGTGACTGAAAAAGCAACAGGGTCACTGATGACCTACTGACATTGCTGTCCAAAGAAGCGCGATCATTTTTGGCTGGACGCTATGGTGGCATATGACTTCTCTAGTCCAGTACGCACACGGCAAGAGGACAGAAGTTTGGACTGAAGCTAGAGAGAGGACCTTCTGTTTGATGTCTGTGTGACACTGATCGGTATTGAGCTGCAGGTATTTTCAGAGATATCAAAGCATCTCGAAAACACAGCTCAATACATCACTACAACTGACACCATAATGACTGGAGGACAAATAGGGTATAAAGGACACACACACACACACACACGCACACACCCTTTCCCTTAGTGCACTTCATCTGAGTTGTTACTGAAGATCATAAAGGGACAACAGGGAGCATGTGACGTGGCAAAGCAATGCTGTACCAAATACATAGAGAAGTCAACTGATTATCATCTCAATGATGTTTACTTAATTTTTTATACCTGCAATACAGACAAATAATAACAGAGATAACACTAAAGATCATAAACAACATTGAATAAAACCAGTCTTCTTGAACCATCCAATGTGGACAACATCAACCCCCCCACCAAATAAGAAAAAAAAGGGGTTCCAGTATCAGTCAGAGCTCCCCAGTCTGCCCAGTATCAGACAGTGATTACTCGTGCAGCTGGTACTTACTTGTGCATGTGTTCCACGCCTGCAAAGATCATGATGCCATAAGTCAGGCCACTCTGAACCAGAAAATGTAAGGCATACCTATAAAACAATAGAGAAAGGAGACATGATGAAGTCGTCATTACTAATGAGACTGAGAGTGCAGAGCGCTCAGATTGCTCTAATTCATATGGAATTTTACTGGCCTGTCAAATATGACTGCCAGTTTGAATTAACATATAGTTGAACACGTGTGAGATAGAATATTCTAGTATCCAAGTCAGCATTCAATGAAAATTTGATTGGATTTGTGCAATATTGCAACCTGGTGCTTACACTGTGTGTGTGTGTGTGTGTGTGTGTGTGTGTGCGCGTGTGTTTTAATGAAAACAGTTGTCCATACCACTCACATAAAGATACACAACACAGACAATAAGACTTGTAAACATAAAATGCTTGTTTTCATGTATTAAACTGGTGATCAAAATCAATTTCAGCATTGTGCAATACTGAATTCAGCTTTTTAAAAAAACAGTCTTTTATCCTAGGTACATGGATTGGCCGTGCCGGGTCTGTGTTGACTGAGAGACAGCTCACAGACAACCACTGTCAAAACAAACACAAGGACCTCTCTCCCAAGGTGTGATAGTGTAAAAAAGCACCAGGGAGAGATGGACAGGGTGAACAGTCAGACTTGGAATTCCAATTTTGTTACCAAAAAATGCAACTAACTAGTAATTACATTCAGACAATCCATTCCTGCTGTGTTTCTTTGTGGCGAATTGATGAAACATGCTCTATAGTGCTTCTCTCAGCGGTGAGTCCCAGAGAGAAATGAGCAGAAGTGGGCACATCTTTCACTTTCTCTTTCCTATCTCTTTCTATTTCCCTTTCTTCTTTAGCTACAAGAGTCTGGTGGTTTTGTGGTTAAATCACTCATGTGAAACTATCATGTGCCCATGGTTCTCCTCTCTTTAAACTCAGATCAGCAGACAGGAATATCTCACCTCACTGTTACACACACCAGCCAAGCTCGGGGAGAGACAGAGAGAGGGAGAGTGTGAGGGGGGAAATATTCAGAACCGTTTGCGTTATGGGATCAGATTGGTTACCAGTTAATATGAAATGAATTTTGCCTCAAGCATGTCCAAAGACAGTATCCTTTTTTGCGCTGACACCTTCTTGAGTAATCCAGCGTCCCATCAAAATGTATGTGTGTGTGTGTGTGTGATGTTGATTGCATAACCACTTCCTGTGAGGTCAGGAGCTGTGTGTGGCCTGCTCTTTGTAGTACGGACCCATTGATCTGCCTATGACTTACGTAGCCGGGAAGAACTTGTGACCTACTGTCTTAAAAAAACAAATCCATTTACAGTCCTTGTGACTTAAGTGTGACTACATTTAGGGAACTTGGGACTCATGACTCATTATTCTCGTTTTGGCAAACATTTCACATTTATTTCACTGTAAAACAAAACAGTTTGTCTTTAGTTATCATTGTTCTCCACCTTTACACTCTATCTTTCAGAGCGTGAGTCCTAATCTAGTTCTTAGCTTTCATTATCCTACAACAATGGAAATATATGGCTTATGTTTATTAGAGTTCACCTTTAAAAAAAAAAATTCTTCCGTCAACTGCAGTTTAAGTATCGTTCTATGACAGTATAGCATGAACAGATTTTTCTGCTGTCCAAGGCCTAGAGGGAATGTTCTATAATAGTCTACTAGGCCACTCACTGGAGTGCCAAATTCAAAAGCTCCATTCTCTCTAGGAACATCCTAAATGACAAGTTTACCCCAGGGGTCCAAGCTCAAACCTGAGACAATTTCTATCCACTCCTGGCACTGAGAGGTCGGGACAGTAAGCGTGGACATCAGCTGCAATAACTGAGAGCGGGGACACATCTAACAGGCAGGGTTGTGCGGCGGGCTTGTCTCCCCTGGGGGGTCCATGGGGGAGAGTGGAGCTCATTAAGAGTGAGCAGAGAGTTACCTGCAGTGTTGGGGGGATTGTGCTTTGTCAGAGAGCTGTTTCACCTTCACTACACGTCATTACTGGTTCTCAAGGACGTTCAGACAAATGAAACCTGTGAGACCCAAACAAAAGCCACAGCACACATACACACTCATGCTCTCACGCTCTCTCTCTCTCTCTCTCTCTCTCTCTCTCTCTCTCATTCTTCAGCAGGAGAAACAGCTTGCACTACTGTGTGGAATGGACCCCATACCTGAGGGAGAGAGAGCCCAAAATAAGCTTGTTTCCTAATGAATACGTGTAGCACTTTTCCCCAGGCCAGCAGGGAGCCCAAAGAGAGAATATGGGAATGAGAAAGCGAGACATTTGGCATTCATCAGTGCGACAGCGAACCGCATCGTCCTGAGAACCGATCAATTACCGAACCGGCGTACTCTATCTCTTACCGCGTGCGTTCACACCCTACATCCAAATAAACGACCCGCAATTCTCTCGTCACTCGTGATAAGCTGGGTCCAACACGGACTGATAACAACACTTCTCTTACGCTCCAGTTGGTTGAAGAGAAGCCTTTACCCCCATACATTTGCATGAAGCCATCGAATTGATCCGTTCATTACACTGTAAATCCTTATCAGTAACACCACCACGGCTTCTCTAGCCATTACGGAGAAGTTGTAGCAGCTGTTAACATCACTGGATATCATCCAGCAAGACGATACCAGAGTATTGATCCGTCTGTTGCCGAGAAACTTGATCTCTTCCATAAACACAGCGATTACGCGTTGGGAAAACATGTATCATTTCCAAATGACCCCATAAAGAATCAGTATGCAAATATTGTGCAGACTTGTTATGCAAACAGCATAACCTCTTGTTTCGCAAGAACTAACCCACTATACAGAAATTCACATTACTTTTCCTCTGGAGACAGATAAAGACAGAACGGAAAAATGGTTTGTGATGAGAGCACAGATAACAACATCTACACTAAATAACCATATCATACACCGGGTCTCCAGCAGATAAAGAAGAAAACTACATAACCGGACCTTTTATCACATCGCTTTATCACTTTATGAACCAACCAGCACTGCTCAAAGGGTCCAAACACACAGTTGAGATTTCTTCTCCACAGATGAAATTTCAAACATTTTGCCCTGAGCACATACTGAGACCGAGTGAATTACGCGAACAGTCCAAATCACTGCCACTAGAAATGGGACTCTTTTGGATTGTTTAACAGGAGCTATGTTTAAGAGATTAAACATAAATATTAGAAGAGATCAAATGAACAGGCTATGATTATTAGACGACTTTTATTGGCTTTCCCAAAACTTCCTGGCCTGGAAAGTACCATTTTTGGTCTGGAAAATACCTTTTTGTTTGTGTGTGTGACTGATGACATTTCTGGGATTCCCGTGATCGTAGGGATACAGTTAATACCCCCATTGAGAAGCAGTGAGACCAGCTGTGTAATGGTGTGAGGGTATTCTCAGCCCTTAACAAAGCAGGCAGGACTTTAATGGGGCTGCAGTGACCCTGGCCTGGCACAGTGTGATACAGCGGTGAAGGAGGAACAGACAGCTTCATGACACTTACCAGCCAAAGCAGAAGAGGGCCAGGTAAAAACCCAGCAGCGTGGCTACCACATGTCGGACAAACGTACTGGTCTTACTGGGATGTAGGTAGAGGCGAAACCAGAAAGCTGTACACAGAGCAAACAGCTGACATACCACAAAGTTCACCTACGGAAGAGAGAGTGAGAGACAGAGAGAGAGAGAGAGAGAGAGTGTGTAAGACAAGCAACAAGATTAGCCTGACATCTTTTATGGATATGAGGATGAGACTGACATCGTTTACAAATCTTATGAGAGAGACTGCAGCAGAGCAGTGAGGGGCAAGAGGGAACCGCTGTTTGTGTTTCAGTGTTTGCTCTCTCTCTCTCTCTCCCTCTGATACATAATTATAACTGTCCCCTTGGCAAAAGTAACACTTAAGTCTCTGTGGTTGTTTTTAAAAAGCAAGTTTTGAATTGTGACTGATAACATCGCATTCAAGAGATGTAGTGGGGTTGGTCTGAACATAACTCTGGAAGCAGAAAGTGACTTATCATCACTAAATTTTTCTCTCTTACACACGCATGCGAACAGGCTTTCTCTCTCTCTCTCCCACTCTCTCTCTCTTTCTCTCTCTCACACACACACACACACAATCCTGACCTGAAGCTGAAATGCAGTAGAATGTCTCTGAGGGCAGTGACGTAGAAGCCGACAGAAAAACTCAAATTATCAATGGCGAACAACGGCTACCTAACATTCCCTCTGTGGGTGTTCCCGTTAGCCCAACCTAAAGTACACATAATCAAAATTCAAACAACTGTTGCGAAAAGCAAAGCAGTGATAAGATTGAAGTTTGTTTGTTCACAGGGGTAAGGCTGATAGAAGATTTAGCGCATCTGATACTTCCCTGAGTCATTTCCCTCTCCTGCAATCCAAACATATGACTTTCATACCAATTCAACAGACTTTAACAGCAGCAGTTACATAGCAGGTTGACAGAGAGCAGAGGTCCTGAGAGACATACAGAAGGCAGATGTCCTAAGAAACATACAGTCTAAGATCAGTTTTAGCCTTTTATAGTGACATAATTAAATGAGCCAAGGGGAACTGATCCTGGTTCAGCACTTTTTCTCTACGACCAGAAAAAAACTGAACTCACAGACTGTGTTGTACTTTTAGGCCACCCAGTTCAGCAAAGGGCACATATGGGCAAGAGAAAGGAACAAAAATCCTTTTGTAAGTTGTTTTAAAATGCCACCATCTGCACAATAAGTCTTGTTTATTATATCAGAAGATCAAAATTCACCTCCGTTACAGCATGTGTTCACTGAAGATGAAAGAGTTTTATAAAAAACCAGTTCCTACCAAGGCCTGCTGCACCTCACTGGTACTGGTGAGTGTGTGTGAGTGTGTTTGAGCGTGTGTGTTATCTCTTTCGTATCAGTGTGTGGGAACTACTTCACTGTCCATCTCCCTCTCTAAAACCTCCTGTGAGGGATGTTCATTAAAATTCACCAGCATGGATTCACCATGAAGCCTCATCATCAAGAGTCCCACAGTGAGCAGAGTAATAAAATCAGCCTCACCAACTGGACTGCCTCTTTCACTTTGGACAGCACCTTGTTACTGCTGTGGGAACGATTTCTTTGCAAGAGAAATGGAGCAGAATGGGATAGAAGCTTCTGGAATAGCTTCATCATGTGGTTACTATTAGATACTAATGTTGATGGCCATTATGCCTAACAGCCAAAGACCAGAGTCAATATTCTCTGTGTTCTCTCTCTCTCCCTGTGTGAGTGCAGAACAGATACATGCATCTGCTCCATTACCTAATGTGCCGCTTGCATGAGGAGCAAAGCTGATTTAGAGCCATTCCACATATTGGCCAGGCCATGTGGGGGAGCTGAGAGCTCAGGGGAGGGTTAACGACTGGAGAAATATTTCCCCCCCCGGCACACTCTGTCCAACACTCTTATCTGCTGCCTTGCAAATGAGCACCCACACCCAACAACAAAGCCTAGCTTCAGATTCAGCCTACAGCCCGAAATAACTGTGCCATCCACAACTGCGCCCAGGCGCGCGCACACACACATACACAGGCATGCACGCGCACGCGCGCACACACACACACACACACACACACACACACACACACTCTCTCTCTGCCACTCAAACAGTATACTATTGTTATGATAATGGATATCTCTCTGCTTTAGAGCCATTTCTATCCTGCTGATGCACCCAGAGCGGAGGCCTTAGGAATGAGAGGCAATATATGAGTGTTAGAGCCATGCCTGGTGCCCTGGTCTGTTGTCCTGGCGATCCCCTGAGACAGGCCAATTCATTACCCTGAGAAAGTGCCCTTGCCCCATGTGACCCATCAATTCAAATGACTGCTCCTCACTACTGGCATCCTGGTGCTTCCCGGGCCCGGGTCCGTTTATCACACTAAAGTCTTCCTCCTCTTCCACCAGCCTGCCTCGAGTCTCTCTATCATTCTCTCACCATTTTTTCCTTCCTGTGGAACGCCCTCCTCCCCCCCGACACACACACACACACACACACACTCTGCAGGCACAGACACGTCAATCAGCTCTATCAGTGACTGTTGACGTTTTTCTCCTCAGACTACTTTACCATCAGTGCTTCTCCACTGCCTCTGTAGACTGGTCTGGCACACAGGCCCTGTGTTCAGCCTGCGGGGGCAGTAAACTGTATTCGTACCACAAACACAAACTCTCAGTCTCTCTCTTTTTTTTCTCTGTTTCATCCTCTCTCCCTCTCTCTCTCTCTCTCACACACACACACACACACACACTCTCTCTTTAACACCCACGCCTACAACCATACACACATTCATATACAGACAGTAATTGTAACTCTATGTAAAACTGAATGTCTGCTGAGATCTAAGCCTCATTTTCATGCCTTTCCCTGTTCCAGTTAAAATGTGTATATCGCATATTAGACCTAAACCTCACTGTATGTGTTCTAATACCATGTCATTTAACATAAGCATGTCAGTGAGGTTTGGGTCCTCTGGTTACGATCACTCCCGCACCGGACGCCGTGACCGTTGTCACACACAGGGCCCATCTCTTGGCAGGATCCCTCCCCAGTTCTTTACCATATCAGAATGGCTTTACTGTACACACTAACACAAGCTCTTTGTCTTTCTTTACACACACGCGGCCGGGGAGAGAGACAACGGTGCTAACGACAGAGGAGAGCAAACAATGGGCTCTTCACCGCTCCTTTGTCTTCACTGCGCACATTCATTATCACAGCACTATTGTTATGGAGATTGCATAAATCTCATACATACACACACACACACACACACACACACACACACGTGTGCACGCGCATGTGCCTGTGGCTCTCAGTGCATGCGCACATTCAGACTTGAGTATTCATCTGGGGTAAAGAGAGAGATGTGGGCCACTAACAGTACATTTACAGTACATTTACAGTACATTTACAGTACATTTATAGTAGATTTACAGTAGCGACGGGGAGCCTTTTGGCCCGTGTTCGCTTCACACTGGCATTTCCCTCATAACAGGGACTTATCTTTACGGCGTTTTAGAAGTTCCCTGCTCTGTCTCTGCTGGGTTTTTTAGGTTACCTCTAGAGAAGCTGAATCACAGCCCTGTGGCATTAAACCTAACATCCAACATGATTACGCTCATCAAGATTCAGCCCTTCTTTTTCAACAAGCAATGAACTTGACAGCTGGGTATCGCACATTTGTGCTTTTATTCACCTTTCTAAGTAACTATTAAAGAGATAAAGTAAGATTAGTTTAGCCATGAGGCAAAAGCAACAACAGAATTTATTCTTTCAGAGGAAACGTTCTTCTTTGAAAACTGACAACTTATAAAGCACACTGCACTCCTATAGCTAGACTCCGGCATAGTATGCATTTTATATGCAGGTCTGTCTTACTGACCAAACGACACAGATGAGGCCCCATGCACACACACAAACATACACACAAACACACACTACACAGAGAGAAAGGGAGCGATTTGGTGGAGGGTTATTAAATTGCTTGTACCCAAACAGAGCAGTGTTTGTCCAGCTGTGGAAATAAACAGGGGTGCTATAAGGATGACGCCCATAGCATCTGATCCCAGTGCAGCTCCTCTCTTCTCTTCAGTCTGTCTACAAACTCAATCTCCTTTCTGCTGCTTTTTCTAAACTCTGGTCTTGCTCCACTTCTCTGTTGACAGAAGGATCATTCTCGATAACAGAGAAACAGCTTAATTGAGCATGTGTGTGCATGCGTGTGTGTGTTTTGCTACTTGTACTGACACTTACATCTAAATCTATCCTGGTACCTTTAAAAAAAAATGCCATTTAGTAGACTTAAAGCTTTTAGACCTCATGCTGTCTTAGTTCTGTTTTAGGAGCAGTCAGACCAAAGCCAGATTTAACAGCATAGTGCTGGCACAAGCCATTCAGTTATAAAGCAGTTTAGTGAGACAATACCCATTATCTGACCCACTACAGTTCACAGACAGTAAAATTTGTCCTGAAATATATTTCTTTTCTCACAAACACATTCCATATTCTACTTCTGTTTGTTACATTGCATTTAGGATACCCCGAACGGAATTAGGATACCCCTCCTCTTTTCAACATTTCCCTGTCTTTTCTTTGGGGGGGGGGGGGGGTCTTTGTTTGTTTTGTTTGGCTGGTTGGTCTCTTTGTTTGTTTGTTTAACTGTTGACTGATCTGACCTCATTTTATGAGGTTGCTTGTTATTACAACACCCCAGCAACAGATCGAGGCACGTACAAATGGCGTCTTCAGTCAAGCGTGAGGCTCTCCCTTTTCTGCTGTTCCTTAGCCTGAAATCTGGCTCTAGAACCGTAAAAAAAAAAAAAAAAAAAAACAGCGTAGGAAATGAACAGATTCATCTAATAGCAAAACACAGAGGCTTCTTTTGTAAAAACAGCCTTCATGTGACATTGTGGCATTTTGAAGAAGAGGAACACATCCCTCAGGTCTGTGAGACGATGTGGTGTGCAGCTCACTGGCATTTCATAACTGCCAAACGATAGACTTTTAATGGGATCAGAGCAGTAAACTCAGAGGAGCCTGACACTGTGAGCGGGGGTGGGGGGGGAGGGGGTACTGGAGGAAATGGCAGAGGTCTTTAGTGCTGGCAGCTAAATGTACTGACTTAGAGTGGAGAGCAGTGCTGCAGACCCAGGCAGACTTCCTGCCGGGCCGCTGGACTTTGGCCATCTGTCAGACATGACATAATAACAAGATCTACTACCCCCAAACATACTCTACGCTCAAGTGGTCCACTCAGCATACATTCAGACTATATAAACCACTTAAGTAGACATACAAAACAATTTCTGGCAAAGTTGCAAGTAGACTATGATCAATGGCAAAGTAATAGTTGTAAGCTTGTTAAGGTCAAGATGAGTACTCACAACTCAGTTATGAAATGTTTGTAGGTTTAAGAGTGTTTGGAGACAGTTTGTGGCTTGGTTCATAGATCATATTTATAAGTATACACTTTATCACGACGCACGTTCAATTTTAAAACTCCAACACTGGATGATGTTAAAACGTGCTTAATAACAAATGTCTATTTTTAAATTGGTCATCTACTATAAAAGGTGTCAAGGCATAGTGGGAGGGGGAGACAGGGAGAGAGAGAGAGAGAGAGAGAGAGAGAGAGAGAGAGAGAGATGCTCTAGGGCTTACAATTTCTCTCCTTCTCACCCTAGCCATCTGGCTTCCTCTTTTCCAAAACAGAAACACCAGCTGATTTGCTCAATTAAAAGCAAGAGTGAATGAAAGGACACAGAGGAAGACCACAACAACATGTCAGAGAGGAGAGACAGAGAGAGGGTGGAGAAAGACAGAGAGAGGAAGAGAAAAAAAGAGAAACTCATTGATAAAACAGGAAAGTATGTTAAAGGACACAGTGACACAGACAGAAATTAAAAGCAAAGAACTGACAGAAAGAAAGACAATTTTACGGCCGGGCTTCTATATATAAACATTCATGACAATCTCCAAATGAACAATGGGATGAAATCTCTACAGTTTAGCTCTTTTGCAGATTATTCCCAGTTCCACGTCCCAGTATCAGAACAATGTGATGATTCAGCCTAACCTACCATTTTATACCGTCTACCACTGCCAGTTCTCCCGTTACCCAGAGCACAACCTGTCTCCATCCATAAAAATCCCTCTTTCTCACACACACTCACAGAGCCATAATTCATTCCAAGGCTATATATCAGAGTTATGTTTTATCTATGTGAAGTAGTAATTTCAAAAGACTTCAGAAGGCTAGTATATCAGCCAGACCGGCTCTTGTTTGCGCTCTTCAGGTCAAACGCAGTGTGTTGTGGTGATTATGACTCAGGGTGTAGTAGGATCATGAACAGTGACAGCTCTCAGCTTAGAGCCCCTGTCTCTTCGAAAGAGAAGGAAACCTAACACTGGCTTCTAGAATGTTCCTGTGAGCCACTATCTATCTTAGCATGAAGCTTCATGACTGTTGGCAGGTACACGTGAAATATCGTGCAGGCCGCGGCACAGCTGAGTGTTACACGTCTAAAAATACCACTGGGTGGATTTCCCCTCTGTCTTTCTAGAGAGCCATGAGTTGGGAGGAAACTAAGCCAAAGCAAACACGAGCGCTTCATCAGATTAAAAGACATTCCATTCACTGTTTGCACAGGTAGAGAGTGAGAATGGGACAGGAGAGATAGCCCTACTGACACTGGTGGAAGGGAAGGCCACAAGTGTACCACATTTTTTTTTTTTTTTTATGGACCATGAAGTTGAGCAGGTTAAGTAGTGTGGTTAATATAACACATAAAACTACTCCCTGGTTACGATATAATGTTCACGCAGCCAATCATGAGGTTGCAGACAGATTGCATTACTATTCCAATAACCCGGAGCCGACAGTTCTTATCATAACAGCTCATTTCATGACGGCAGAGCAGAGGCAGTCACGGCCCGACTGCTAGCAAGTTTATATCCTTCATTCATTTCTTTCCCAAGATTTCTTTCCCAATTGTCTGCCAAAAACATCCCGAAGAGTGATCCCAAAACCGCAGTATTTACCGAATCACGAGTTTTGTTTATCGTAGCACTTCCAAGTTAACATTCACGACACCGTGCCCACCCCCCCCCCCCCCCCCAAACTATTTACACAACTGAGTCTTGAGGTGAATTTAGATGAAAGTGACTTTTCAAATCTCTGAAGCGTGGCAGGTCCACTTTAAAACTCCGTGGTTATAAACGGCTGAGAGAGTGGGGAGTGCTCGGCGTAACCGGGCTACTCTGGCGTAATCTCTGGACTCTACTCTACCGCTTGACTGACAGATCCTATCTACAGGGTCTACAGCCTGAACGCCAACTTTGAAACAGCAGCAGAAACACACACACACACACACACACACACCCAGAAAAAAGATACCGTGTGGTGCACACCTATATGGCAGCAATGTAAAACAACAAAAGATACCCTTGGGTAATAGGGATGTGTTCAAAGTAAATGAATAATTTAGGATCCAAAAGCCACATTTATAATGCATGGAAACATGCTACATTTATAGCAGACACAAACGTTAAAATAAAATAATGGGCTGTGGAAAGCGAGCGTTGGTTTGACGTTCTCTCATATAATCGTCATTCAAGGTCTCCAGTGCCACTCTAACATGCGCTCGCCGGGGAACAGAGAGACTAACATGTACCAGTCAGCTGTAATCGTTAACACTGCTGATCAAAGAATCCCATTAAAGAGTGAGACAACCGCACTCACTTTCAGCCACTTGAGCCGAGAAAAGGACTCCCATCTCCCTGCCTTTAATAGACTTGTGAGTTTAGCATCAATGCTGTAATCAATCCCATTACTGTAAGTGACACTAAACCTAAAGCAATTATCTCCAGCACAGCCAGGATGGTTCAAGTGACGCAGATCCACAGTGCATGGAGCCTGTGACAACATGCAGAACAGAGCAGAGAGTCTGGGCACTGTGAGAACTGCAGAATCCACAGTGCATGGCTGTGAGAACTGCAGAATCCACAGTGCATGGCTATGAGAACTGCAGAATCCACAGTGCATGGCTGTGAGAACTGTAGGATGCACAGTGCATGGCTGTGAGAACTGTAGAATGCACAGTGCATGGCTGTGAGAACTGCAGGATGCACAGTGCATGGCTGTGAGAACTGCAGAATCCACAGTGGATGGCTGTGAGAACTGTAGGATGCACAGTGCATGGCTGTGAGAACTGTAGGATGCACAGTGCATGGCTGTGAGAAGTGTAGGATACACAGTGCATGGCTGTGAGAAGTGTAGGATGCACAGTGCATGGCTGTGAGAACTGTGGGATGCACAGTGCATGGCTGTGAGAACTGTGGGATACACAGTGCATGGCTGTGAGAACTGTGGGATGCACAGTGCACGGCTGTGAGAACTGTGGGATGCACAGTGCATGGCTGTGAGAAGTGTAGGATGCACGGTGCATGGCTGTGAGAAGTGTAGGATGCACAGTGCATGGCAGTACAGCATGCAGAACAGAGAAGGGAGTCATAGTGTTGTGAGATCTGCAGGATGTTCATATCATACAGCACACAGAACTCTGGAGCAACGCATTTTCATGTTAAATTAGAGCAACGCCTGATAACTGCAGGGAGGATACAAAGTTTTATACAAACACACACCCACACACACACACACACACACACAGGGAATCTAACACTATCTGGAATTTTGAAGGCAATACAATAACATAGCATTCTGGTGTTTCAGTTGAAAGTTAGAGTTGCCTTGTTTTACAATACTGTTGTTGAAGACATCAAAGGGTCATTCCATACCAACTCACCTAGGACCTTTCAGTCCACGTCATGGATTGTCTTGAAAACATGCACGTGAAAACTTCTATTAAATTCATGGGACCTTGCAAAATCCTATAGCTCTACTCAAAATACCTTTTTAGTTATGAATTTCTGAAGTTTGGCCCTCGGAGCTAAATTTCATAATTTTTGCCATTCTTTGTATGTTTACTACAAGCCTCACCAATTGCTTATTTTTCACTGGGTTGGGTTGAAATTTGTACTGAACATCCAAGAAACCCTAAGGATAATTTGCAACATGTATTCATGTAAATAGCTGTTGCTAAATGGTTTACAGTAATCAAATTAATAAAAATAAACCATTTTTTACCAGAACAAAGAATTTCCCCGAATGAAAAATTTATATCTCCACTCATTTTCACTTTCTTGCAACCAAATTCTGTAGTATTAATATAGTTCTGGAAGAGCTGAAAAACCCACTTCTTAAGATATTTTGACCGAGTATTTTCACAAGAAGGATTATTTTAATTTCCGTGAAACTTTTTTTATGGGAAAGTGTTAATGTTCATTGCAGATATATAAAAAATTAAAGATATTATATTATTCCTTCATCATTTCATGATTTTTTGAAAATAGCTAATTTTTCGTACTTTTCACTGACTGTAATATTACATTCAGTGGTTTTATTTCATAGGTAGATATTTGTACTACGCTGAAGCCAAGGTTTTCTATCTCTGTGTGACACCTATTGAGCCTGTTTTTCATTGGATTCAGGAAATTTGCAAATCAATAATAAAAAGTATTGGGAGTAGATCTATAGGATTTTGCAAGGTCCCATGAATTTAATAGAAGTTTTTACATGATTTTTTTTTTTTTTTTGAGAAAATCCATGACATGAACTGGGAAAAGTTTTGGGTGAGTTGGAATGGAATGACCCCATAGGCAAAGCAAGCACAGGATGCTACAGCAATGATAAGCACAAAGGTCCAGAAACTGGCAAATAAAATGGGTCTCTTCAAGGCCTCCCGCATTCACTCATCCTGGTTACTGTCTAACCTTTTCCTCTTATGGCCGTCATTTCTCACACATTATGAGAATTTTGAGAATTTAGGTGATACACATATCACCTGTGCGTTCTGTCTATCAGTGCTGACAATGTTGAAGTCATAAGCTGCCACTGGTAACAGATCTCCGTGTGGGTGGCTGACCTCTCCCTAAAGCACAAAGTAAATGTGTCCAAGCTTGACACAGCCCAGTACACTCCACATGTACCTACTGCTATGACTGTGTGGGTTTTCAGCCAATTTACTCTGAAAGACTGGCAATTACCTGGCTCCTAATTCCACTATGCTTTCTCTCTCCCCCTCCCTTCCCATGCCCGCACACACAGGCAGGTGATAACTTCTCCAGTTACCCAACTCCCCTCCACGTCACATTTCATTAGTCTCTCTCTCTCTCTCGCTCTCTCTTTTTTTTTTATGAGCTGTCATGGCTTTGGAAAATGACAGTATAATCAACCCATTTAATTACAACACCATCCAACCCACAACACATTCACAATTTTCATAAGGGCAAATCTTTCTATATTCATCTTAGGACTAGAAAAGATCTCATTACGGCCCCCTTATTTCTGTGTAAGAAATGAAAGAGAGAAAATGACAAGTTTTCATACAATGTATTCCAAGATTCATATCTTTCTTTTTTCTTCTTGCAAACTAATACAGTGAAACATTACAAAACTCATGATGTGGAAAATGTAGTCTCTTAGAATCCTGTGTAAAAAAAAAAAAAAAAATGTGTATGGACTCTCAACCTTAGAGACGCATGGCTGGACAGAGCTGCAGATCTTTTCTGCATAGAGAATCACTGGAACAGAACGATGGAGCATGTAGAGCGCACGAGGGGCTCATCTCACATTTCTCTTCTTTTAAAATAGTAGGGGGGAAAAAAGGAGCAAAAGCCACAAATATTATGGTTCAAAAACATTTATTATAACATTTAAGATGCAACACCCAGTCCCTTTTTGTAAACAGCTGTGACTAACACCCTCACGACAAAGAGAATACAAATCATTATTAATCCTTTCAAGCAAAATATGTTTAGTCACGTTATAAATAACAATATTTTGTGCTCAGAGAGGCATCAGAAAAGTTTTATGTGTAATGGCACAAAGTAGCCAAACAGTGGTCCTGAACTCTGGCTGATAATGAGTACTAAATTTGGACAAACAGATTGGCCGTAAAAACCTGATCCAAAGGTTGAACAGACGCGTGACTAGTCAAGCAAGGCCTAAATCTGCTTCTATTTTCTGTTCATCATTATGGAAACATCACAACTGGTCAAGCCAACAGAAATGCCCTAGGAAATCCTGACACAGGAAAAACAATGACTACAATAGCATTTACAAGTTTCCCTCAAGCCAAGCTCTTAGCAATTTATACCATGATTTATGATTTAAGTTATCAGCTGTTCCTCTTGTTAGGAAAACAAGCTATACTTTGTTGGGCCTACATATTACCACACCACAAACCAGAGTGGGCCAAACATCTCATCACCACGTAACCAAACATGCAACAGAAGCCAAGCTCAGCAACATGTACTAAAACATGCCTTTCAGTGTGAGTGGGAGAGGACCATGCCATAATGAGGAACTCTTCTTTAAATGCGTTGTGTAACTGAGGCTGAGAAGGCCAATTCAGAGTGGGTGATGACCAAGGGTGCCATCCAGAGACACACAAACAAAGTGTGAGACAGGGTTCCTCTCCAGACGCAGGCTCTCTGACCTTAGGCCTCACTAACACACGCATTCTTAGACCAGCAGTGTAGACGGCCGTGTTCGGCAGAGAACGTGGGCATAATGCCAAGCAGGGCATCCCTAGCCAAAGTCCACTTTATCTGCTTACACAACTCCAAACACTTGGGCTCCAGTTAACCACATCTTTTAGTGACACTACTGCATGACACGCCAAATGAAAGTTCAGGACCATATGACGGGATCTCATGGGAGCAGAATATGGAGTCAAGCTTCGTTGTATATCTCCAATCATCGGTCTTCTTAATCTAAACCCTAGGTTGCAATTAGAAATTAGAAATAGACAGGATTTAGTTGAACCCACTGACTCTGCACACACATGCAACCTCCAGAGCTGACAACAGTGGTGAAGTAAATGAAGCAGATATGCAAGTACCCACAGGTAAAAAAAAATGAAAAAAGAAAAAAAAGAAAAGAAACAAGCAGTATTGCGCAAGAGGAAAAGCTGCTCACCAACATTGGCTCATGTTGGTTAACTTGTTTGTTGCTGGGATGCTGGCAAACGAATGAGTGGAACAGGCTTGTTAAGTCAGACCTGCTCTGCCTGACCTTGCTTCATGCTTTTCCCACGGGAGAGTTCCTCAACCCCAAATACCACACCTCCATGAGCTCTCCTCCACCCTCTCTCAGCTACTCCTCCTCCTCCTCCTCTGCTCTACACAGGAGTGATCATATCTAATGAACGCCTGGCCAAAATCTCTGTCCAATCAAAACGAGACAGACAGCGCAGATAGGAAACCACTATCTCTGAACAGGTAACACTGTGATCAGGCCCTAAACTTAGTTTTCTGCAATAAATATAAACACAGCTCAATGAGTCTGCATGAAGTGCTCCTCTCTCTCTCTCTCTCTCTCTCTTTTTTCTTTCTTCCTTTGCCATGCGTCGCAACCTCAGTCACCACCCTGATCTATTTTTAGTGGGTTGTGTCCACGGTGACTCATTCATATTAGCCTCACTGAACGCTCTCAGACGAGAAGCAAGCGAGAGCCAAAACAGGGAAGAGGAAACGTTAATCGGAGCAGCTACTACTGATGTTGTCTGGATGTCAGAAGACAAAAAAAAGGGGAGGAGGGAGGGAGAAACAGAGGGAAAGAAGGCGGTGATGTGCCTTTTATTCGTAATGAACAAAACACCAGCTCATTACTCATCCAAACGAAGCCTGTGAAAGGGTGATGTCATCATTAGAGTAGGTGCTCTGAAAAGAATCGTGTTGTGTGTGTCCCACCCGCCCCACTCTGTAGCAGCGGTCACATCCCATGAGGCCTTGAGGGCAGAATAACAGGGAAGGTCAAAGCCAAATAATGTTTGTATATTATCACATTATGAAATATTCAGTCATAATAGCAATGGATCACAGCATCTGTTCAGTGAAATGATCATCCAGTCAATCGGTTCTATTTTTTTCTACTGACAGAGACATAGATCTGACTTAAAATGACACATCTTTGTCGGTCACGCGCAGGCCAGTCCAGATCCTCTGCAGCCTGGTCTCTGCAGCACAGTTCTCATCTGGGTTCAAACCAGCTGATCTACTGTTCCAGGGCAATGAAAAAAAAAAAAACAGTCTACCAGTCATCTCAATATCATTTCATCATTACAATATGCTATTACAATACACAGTAACAACACAGAGAAAAGACGTCTGAATGTAAAGAAGTGATGATCTTCATGTTTCATGAGACAGTTATGGATATTCTCAACCTAGCCCCAGCTCTTGGTAGGTAATGGATCTAAAGGAGAGAATGTGTATGAGAGCAGATCTTCTGCTGCCCTTGTTCCCAACCTCTCTGTCTGATTCTGAGCCACAGGGATGAGTCGAGAAAGAAAAAAATGAAGGAATGGTGAAAAGAGAAAAG
Organism: Chanos chanos; assembly: GCF_902362185.1. Taxonomy (NCBI): domain Eukaryota; kingdom Metazoa; phylum Chordata; class Actinopteri; order Gonorynchiformes; family Chanidae; genus Chanos; species Chanos chanos. Next base: position 16,833,072 of record NC_044504.1, on the reverse strand, counting down.
CAGAGGCGAGTATGCCCGTCTGCTCCGGTTCAACATCAAACACAGATTTCTCCAACACAGCATGCCAGACACACACACACACACACACACACACACACACACACACAATGAGCCTCAGCTCAGAGAGAGACAGACAGTGAGAGAGTCATTCCTGAAAGTGTTCATCGGGAATAACGTATGGAAACTCAACAACTCATATCCCGGTTTGCTTAAAGTCCTGTCCTTCACACAACTCATTCTCCCTGTAAGATGTCATCATTTATATCATAGCATGATGATGACGGTGAAACACTGTGAAATCAACTTGAAATCAACTCAAACAGTGACCCACACACAGATGATTATTAAAATGCGCTGCTTTTAGGGTCACTGCGGGCAGAGACAGGCCTTTTTAGTTCTCTCTCCAACATTGCTCTACAGTTTAAAAATGATTTAAAGTTTTAAGAGGAAGTACACTGGCAGAGGCATACTGAGAAAAGCTGGTCTTTGGAGCTGCCCTAAAATGAGACTCCTAACTGAAATCTCCTAACTGACAAAAGACTTTAATGTAGAAGTGAAAGCAGTCAAACAAAGATGTTCCTTGTCCATAAAGCCTACTACCAGTAATTATGTTTGCTTGACTGCTTAAATACAATCATTCAGAGTATAGAGCAAGCACTGCCGATGCCTGCTGTAGACAAAAAAAAGAGATTTACAATGAAAGAACACAATAAAAAGAATTCAGGGAATAAAAACAGGGAAAGGGGGAGGGAAACAGGATCTGACGATTAATGAAAATGTGTGTGGGGCTGTGTGTGTGTGTGTGTGTGTGTGTCTGTGTGTTTTGTTTTGTTTTGTTTTTCATTTTCATTGTTATTAACAAAATGCAGAAACAGAGAATGAACGATGTACCAAATGAATGGAGGTCAGTTTAGACACTGTGTCATTAGTATACATCATCATTCTCATGTGAAACTGCTTATCAGTCACCAAATCTTGGACTCAGAAACCTGCAAACTTGTGTCTTGGCCATTCCATTCAATGTCACCTTGCCTGCTATTGGAAATATGGGGTTTGTTTAGGTCTACAGAAAAATGCTGTCACCCTTTCTGAATCTGACCGGGGTGAGTCTGACACTTGGCCGTAGTTTTAGCGCTGTCTTTTTTCTATTTTCTATTTTTCTCCCCAGCCCATCAATCAAGTGTGTGACAGTGTTCCTGAGTCTAGGCGTCTAAGTCCACCTGCCTGTGGCCTGGCTAAACAAGCATCTAATTTATTGTCTAGTCAAATGAGCTCTTTAGTGCAGGCTTGGATAAGCAGACCAACTCTACTTGTGATACCAATTCATAGAGCAATTCAAAGAGTTAATCAAACAATCCTTCACTTTGAGCAATATACCCTTCTAGTCCTATTCACAAACCACCAGAGGCTCTGCCTTAAAAGCTACAATGGTGATGAAGTGATATATCTGAGAGACATTTAGGCCTTTCTAAGAAAAAAAAAGTCTCTTCAAACACATCCCTTTGAACTGTATTCATCCTTCACGGAGGACAGACCACTGTGAGAGACAGAGACAGAGAGAGAGAGAGAGAGAGAGAGCAAATCCCTCACTGTCTGTGTGTGGGAGGCCGGAGCTAAGCCCACATTAACTGGGTGACAGCTTGCTTGATGCCTGGGTTTGATCCCGCATTGCTGTCTTCCATGGTAGAGCAAGCCACGGTGGACGGACGGCTGCGGCGGCAAGCAGCATTGGCTTATGGGAGCTGCTTGATTGCCCCCCTCTTGTTCCTGCCAGGTTCTTTTGAGACTCTTGTCTGAAAAGGCTATAATTCAGATGCCTCATAAGGCACTAGGAGGTTGCCCTTGACAGAGGAGAACAGACTGTTCAAATGAGTCTCCTGCTCCACCTCCTCTTTATCAAATGGGCTCTCAATTAGAGCCCAGTTATCAGTGATGTATACGACCGCCCATAAAGTCCTCCATCATTTGCATTGTTTTCAGAGATGAGGAGCTTTCTTTTCACGTCCATGAATCAGACAAATGGCGGATTTGAATGTGGTTCTCCACAGCTGTGCAGTGAATTGGCTTTAAACTCACTCAGTGAGTGTGTTTTGTGTGGTCTGCCCACTCTATGTTGCTCTTCTCATTTTGCTCCCTTTAGAAGCCAATCTCACTCACATCAACTCCTTTTTAATTCATGTCCCTTTGAGCCTCTAATGAAGTGTTTTCTTCCACCGTGTGTGTGTGTACCTTACTGTAAACCTGCTCAGAAAACAAAACTACTGTTTTTAACATCCTCTATGATTTGAGGACCATGCTTTGTCACACGAAGGCAGAAGTCTTAGTTAAAGTTTGTATTTGACTGTTTTATGATAAATTAAGGGAGCATAAAAACAACTAGGCCACTTACCAAGAAATTTTTATAAAGACTACATTGTGGAGATTAAACTCAGACATCCATTCTAGACAACGATCTCAATTATGGACACAACTTTCAGAACAGACTGGCATAAAAATCCTTGACCCATCACATAAAAGTTTCTAAGACCTAAAATGATCAAACCTGGTACTCTGGTACTATAAGCAGCAAGTTCTGCAGGTGAAAGGATTTCCCTGTTCTTAATTTTTTTTTTTTTAGATAAAACTGAGATAAAAATCATATAGTGATTTGAGGGGCTGCATGTATCTCACAAGACAGACTATAAGCAAAATGAAATTACTGACTCAAGAAGAGATACCTTGACATTTCGGGAGCCAAAAGACGTTTCCAGTATCACAAAACTTTCTTGTAAAAACCTTTGGTTGCTAGGATACACCCACGTTCTTGCATAGCAAAGGCCAGGGCACGAGAATGAACCAGTCAAGCTTTCAGTAACAGCACTCATGATATACACAGAGGGCCTAGAAAGTGAGAAATAATCCAATCATATGAATCCAGCAAAACTCATACCCACAGAGAGTCCTGATACATCCATGGTAAGTACTGTGCTGAGGCAGACATAACTGAATCCCATAAGTACACATTACTTGTAGTGGTTGAAGTGCTGTAAGGGATGTGCTAATATTCACGTGCAGTGTTACACAGGGACAATAAAATTAAATAAGACTCAAATTACTGATGTTTGCCTTTCAATATGTTTTAGCTACCTAGAGCTGTATTAGCTTTGTCAAAGTTATTTGCTGTGGCTGTAAAGCTAGTCTTTATGATTCCATATTTTAAGTCACATCGTTTGACTCTTTGGAATGACAGACTGATGAAATGCAGACAATACTGAAATGGCATGGGTTTAGAGTTATCAGCTTTTTTTCATCCTTTTATCCACACTTTAAATTTGTTCTGCAAGTGAATCAATAGATATATTCAAAAGTACAAGCTGTTGCAATTGATTTTATACAGTATACAAGTATCAAACTATTCTCATGACCTTGCAACTTATACTTCAGGCCAGGTTTCATCAATACCTAGAGCAGGTAAGTGGGCCATCAAGTCTGCGGCAATGGAAAAAAAAAAACCAAAAAACGATGTCAGCACATACCTGGCCAAGGAACTAACGCAATTACAAGGTAAGTAATCTTTGTTAAATTGTGGCTTATTGCCCTCCTCAGAAAAACTGAGAATGTCGACCATCGATCTCATCTCTGTATTCAGAAAACGACAGCTTCATAACAAACAGAAATACAATCTGAGACAAAGGAGAGACACAAGTTTCAGGCTATAGATGGAGAACATTTTCATGGAGAAATCTGTAAAAACCATAATAGCTTTTTAAACTGTGCATAAAAAAAACAGGAGAGAGTGTTATGGTGGACAAGACACACACACAAAAAAAACACTTTCTATGTTTGTTTTTTTTTTAAGACAGTTGTGGGAAGAGCTAGACAAACTTGACAAGATCACAAAACCACCAGAAAAAAATCAAGAGCAGCTTTTCTCTCACAGGTCCGTATGAATTGTTTCAAATAACTGTCAAGCACTGGAGCCTCAGAATGAGCTGTAAATACTGAGGAACATTCTCAGTGAAAGTGTAGATTAATTGCCTGTAACCAATCTTCAGGATGTCCCCACAGACCACGTGAAATTATTTAGGTCAGCGTCTTGCTGTACGCAAAGCTAAGAGCGTTGATGTAATAAACGAACATCATATTATACATATTTCCTCTCACGCAAGTACAGTGTGGGAGCTCATACCACTCAAATTTTTCAAACTGTTCTGTTCCGAGCATGTGACAAAAAACTAGCAGAAACAATTCATTTTTGGGGATGATGGTGGAAATTTTCAGTCTGAGGAACAAGCCAGAAAAACTGGTGTTTGCGGCCCCTGGTTGGTTCCAGCAGTAGAGTCAAGCGACATCAGAACCAACAAATAAAGACCTGTAAATTACAGCAAAGGTATCATAGCAACAACTAGCCTATCTCTTTCTTACGTCCCATTGCTAAAGTCAATAAATCTAATCTTCATTTCAAACTGTCAAGAGAAACTGTTTTGAAGAAACACTGCTGGGCTCTTTTACTGGTCCACAGAGCAGAAACAACCGTGCAGGAGGGGGCTGGAGGTTGCAGTTCTGTTAGCGAGCCCTAGCGACGCTGGAGAGCAGACAGCCGGGCATAATGCCTTGGCCCGGATCCATACAGTATCAAAATCCCTGTCATTGCCAGAGAGCCCGTATCAGGGTACGGCAGGAGTAAACAGAGAATGTTAATAAGACGCAAAAAAGCATCAATCGATGCCGCTCGGGCCAAGTGTCGCCCCAAGCAGACGAGTCTGGAGCGCTCCCTGACAGCAACACATGAAAACTGATGAACCTAGAGCAAGAGGAGAATTCCCTATTCGGATCAACAGGTGGACAGCTCACTCAAACGCCACATTTTAGTAATGTAGATTCTCTTCATCAGGACAGGGTAAGAGCACAGTTTAAACAACACGGTCATGCCCTTTTTCTAGACAGAGTCCATGGTCTCTTATCGAATCAATTAGTATAGAGGGAGTACATAGGATTACACATTCCTGTGGTCAACCACATCGTTAGTGATGACAGAAATGGCAGAGCAGTTTCACTGAATCATTCTGACCCAAGTTTGATTAAAAACAACTTCAGTGGGCTACATCTAGGGAGAATTCTAGTTACAAACAACATCTCAACTCATGAACTAACGTGTACACGAAAGCATACTAAAATTAATCAGAAACCCACACGGGACACCAATTAGGGACAGGAAAGGCCTTGGTTTTCCTAAGAGAAATCAGCGCTTAGTTTTGCACTCCTGCTGGGCTCACCTGAGATGTGACAAAGGCAGCCTGAGCACTCGTTTGTTAGAAAGCCACATTAGAGAGTCAAAGGTATAAAACAAACCAAAGAAAGAAGTAAGAAAAACAAATACTCAACAAATAGCTCAAATACAAAATGGGTGCATCTAATTAATAACTACCTGTGGCTAGGCCTGGTTTTGCTTCATGAATACAGTTTTATGAATCAGCGGTTTAACGCTGAAGGTTTGACAAATGGCCTGAATGGTGTTTTAGCAGTCTGTACTCATAGACTGAGCCTTATTTACCAGAACAGAAGTGGCAGACGTTCGTGAAGGTCAAACTGCATGCTTAACTGCCCGAGAGGAGTTCTCTCAGAAGTTAGCAAATTTCCACCAAGACAACCATTAAGCACTCAAAAGCCATTAGTCAGACAGAGAAAACACATCAGACTGCATCTTGACTCCATTTTCCCTTCAAACAATCGATTACAGCTCAAAACATGTATGAGAAAATGAATGGCGATAAGGGTTCTTTATATGACAATCATGAAGGGGGGGGGGGCAATTAGGTGCATGGAATTTGAGTCGGATAATGAGACTGATCAATAGCTGCCAGTGTCCTAACTGGTTTTGGTTTATATATCAGGAACCGAGCATATAACATTCATGGAAAATGTATGCGTAACAGGAATAAAGAAGGGCAAGGTTTACAAAAGGCTGATTCCATACAGAATCACTATGTTACAGAGCTACCTGTTTGCTGTATTTCATAATACATTTCCATGAGTGAAACTTGTCAGCTGTTAAATACCTTTCATTCCATCTGACAGTAAACTCTGCATTAATAAGTCTTACAATATAGTGAAGACATGTGAAGTAACCAATACTCACACATGAAAAAGGTAGGAAAAACAAGACTCACAGATTTCTATCCCATTAACAGTATCGCTGGTATAGTACTGGGTTGCTAGAGGCGTCACAGGCTGGAAAAATAAATGCCACCTGTTTGAATCTCCGTTACACTCACACTAATAAGAATAGGCTTATGCTAACAGAAAGAAACACAGTAACTACAGAGAATGAGGTATAGTGTCAGAAGCCATGATCGCACTTTCTCCAAAACAACACAAAACGGATGTTACTGAACAAAGAGAAAGAGCACTCATGACTAATTTAAAGTCCTTTTGACCTCTTTGCATAACACACTTCTACAAGTGAAACTTGTCAGCGGTTAAATGGCTTTGCTTTGCTCTATTAGGCAGTAAAATCCTCATTAAGAAATCTAACAATATACTGTATACCTGTGAAATGACTAGTAGTCACACATGATAAAAGGACAAAAAAAAAAACTCTGAGACAAGTAAAAACCCACCCATGGTAATATTACTCGCTTTATGATCTTAAACATCTGAATACAAGGGTATATATTGAAATATAAATAAATACCATTGAATTATGTTGAATTACACTGGTATGGAAAGAAGTATATGTATAGGTCTGCTAACTCTTAAAGAAGAAGACTGTTAACAGAGAGCCAGAAGAAGTTTCTTAGTGCATTCTTTTCCACGCTTGTGCAAAGTCCCATGAACGCGAGAACATACAGAACAGGAGAAAATCCAGAATGACAGTGCCTGGTATAATGTGTTTTCAACAAAAAGGCTTTCCAGGGAGCACAAACCATCATTCAGCATGAACTTGAACCGAGCGCTCCCAACAGCTTAGCAGCTAAGCGCCAACTGGTTTGATTTTCATTTCAGCGTCAGCTCTCTGTATGGTAAATGTAAAATATGCGTTTGTCATGTGCAGTGAACCTCGCCATTTGTAAACACTGAATCCTAGTGATAATCAGGTGTTGAGGGAGCAGTGAGTAAAATAAACATTGCGTGTACACGCCATACTATTTGACAGGCTGACTGTTTTTATGTGCTTGTTGGCTGGCTGGCTGGGGGGGCACGGTGGCGCAGTGGGTAGCTCTGTCGCCTCACAGCAAGAAGGTCTCGGGTTCAGTTCTGTGTGGAGTTTGCATGTTCTCCCCGTGTCTGCGTGGGTTTTCTCCGGGAGCTCCGGGTTCCTCCCACAGTCCAAAGACATGTTGGTTAGGCGAATTAGAGACACTAAATTGCCCCTGGGTATGAATGTGTGTTTGTCTGTGTGTCTGCCCTGCGATGGACTGGCGACCTGTCCAGGGTGTTTCCCTGCCTTTCGCCCTATGAGCGCTGGGATAGGCTCCAGCACCCCAACCCTAATTAGGATAAGCGGCCTAGATAATGAGTGAGAGAATGAGTGTTGGCTGGTTGGTTTATTTTACATACTCTGATCTAATGATAAAGCAAGATGTATTTTCAACACACTGACGCGGCAGCAAGGATCAGAAAGATTTGCTTGTCATACTTTTTTTTGACAATCTTTTCATTAACTGTTACCAAACAATCAATATTCCATTAACGTTAGATCAGTGCAGTATACCTCCAGTAAGCACAAAGGGGGAGAGCCACAGGGCAGTAAGTTGGTGCAGTGAAAGATAAACAGAGCAGGCAAGAAGGATCACTCTTGTTTTTCAAGGTGACGAGATGTGAAGCATTTGATCCAAAAGTGTTAATAATTCATCTGGCAGGCTGAGCGGTCAGGCCAGCTGCTACCCACATAATCACTGGGTATATACACTGAATGACGTTGGATTTCTCATTCAAGTCATACAAGTCCAGTATTGCCCCAGGCATCCCACAAATCAAGACGAATCTAAAAGGGAGTGGTTAGTCACGTAGTCAACAGAAGTACTGGAATTTTATATTCAGACAAATGCTGATCATCAGAATAAGAACTTCCCCGTAGTCAGAAGAGTCACTTGTCCAGTTGTTCTGCTTAGGTTTGGGATGGCAATAGCTGGTCCTTGACTAGAGCAGAGACCGGTCCGAAGCCAAAATTCATAAATGGACTCGAGGGTACCACGAAAGCATTTTGCGTAAATACCAGTTCTGTAGATCTGATCGTTTTAACACTTGAAAGATTTAGTGTTACTTAACAGACAGCGACTTTTCGCGCAATGAAATGTACTCACTCTGCCAGCACATACTGTTCCGAACTACATCACATAAAGCGTTGTCGTCAAATAGGTTAAACATATCTTCATCTTCAACTACGACCAACCAAAACTCAACATCTACAAATCATGAAAATAAAGTGTATAGGTCAAAAAGTAGATAAAGAATGAATAAAACTGAGATGTGTTATGGTACAGTAGTGTTTGGACGGTCGGAACTAAACTCAAATCATTTGTTCACGCCCAGAATTTCAGATGATCCATGTAAACGTTAAATGGGACTGAACAGAAAAAAGTTAACCTTTATTTGCGTTTGTGAAAGCAGCCAAAGATGATACATCCTACAAAGCATCGATGTCTAGTACAGTTCGACGTGACCCACTTTATATTGGTTACTAATATTAGCGCGGGGTTTGACAGAAATGTCGCCTCGTTGGCTTAAGCATGTATAATACGTTTGTTCAGTACTGATTTTGACAGAATTGAAAGGTGACACCCAGAGTACCCAACTTTAATTAGGACATGATGCTAGTCAGTGCCAACCAATTAATTCCGTCTGTTTTCCCTGGAACAATGAATGAAAATGAAACGGTTACAGGAAAAGAAAAAAGTGCCCCGACAAAAATTCAATGAAGCCACAGTCTCTGCGGATACCAAACATTAATCTGATATCGGTAAAGTAACCGTAAATGAAAACGAAATATGAACGTGTGCAGAACCGTTTAGCGGATAACGATAGCAGTATTCAAAAATATTCCATTATTTCCACCACAACAATGGCTGCAGCAAATGATTACGATTTCAGTGTCTGAGACACTGAATAAGCATACATCATACAATGACACCTCAAACTGCGAGCTGCTATCCAGAGTACATTACAAAATATACACGCCACAGGAGCTTGGTAAGCTAAGTTATGGGTTGCTCCCCATCAACTGAACGCCTAACGTTGGTTAGCTAACGTTGCATCTCCCGCTGGCAAAATTCTACGAACTAGGGAAAATGAGAATGACGTTCGCAATCCCTTTTAAAAGTGACGTTTTACCTGATCCAGCGGAAGATCAATAATCTCACTGATCGGCTGCAGTAATGTGGAACCTGTGCAAGATGTTGTCTCAGTAGCCATGATTCACTCCTGGCTTAGAGAGTCCTCGCTCCCCACTCCCTCTCTTGGTAGAATCCCCGAATCCCTCGCCTCTCTCCAGCCTGATACTGCGCCTGTCGGCTGTGGACGGTGTTCAGTGAGCTAGCTGACAGACGTGCAGCAGCGTTGTTACATAGCCAGAACATCAACAAAGACGGTAGGGGGCGGAGTTAAGTGACCAACCCCTGTATTACCCCTACAGTTAGCCAGTGGTTTGAATGTATTTGCTTCGACTACGCCCAGTATCGCCGTTCCTTGAATGATTTGTAGACTTCATATCGAATTAGATTGAGGGTTTTGACGTGATAGAGGTGGGCAAAGTGTGAACTGTGTATGACAAAACCGGTGTTATGCTTTCAAATCTACTCGGCCCTTCCCAGATTGATGTCCATCAGTTTTATTTGACTGCTTTAAAGGAAAAATAGAAGGCAAGATAGCATCAACCGCCTAAATGAAGCATTTTATATTGCGAATACACTGAGTACTGTTCAAGCATAGAAATCATATCGTTCCCATTATATATTCTTTATAATCTAGGGAAATGTTCTCTCTCTCTATAAAACATGGCAGATAGCAGAACTATCTTCTAGATCCTATCTTCTCGGGTTAATACCCAGCTGTTCCAGGGTAGAGAAACAATGGCAGTCTTCTTCCTATATACATCACAACAGCTATGAAACTTTAATTTAAGTTTTGTGCATATCAAAGGGAGATTCGTGATGTTAAAATCAGAGTAACCCTGTTAGTTAAATTTTGACCCCGTTTAATGTTTACTGAGAAAATCTTTTTTGTTTCGCCAAAACACTTGACTCCCATAAATGACCGATGAGTTTTTCAAGCAGGGATTCGTTGAATCGGGTCTTTTTTTTGTAAGACCTGGACAATCTGTGGTTGTTTTAAGGGCTGCATTTTGGGGAGCATTAGACCTTAGTGACCGCCAGTTTTGAGTTTTAAAATGAGGGACTGTTCAGTAAGAGAACTCCACCTTGTGGTCATAAATATGAACAGAGGAATCAGAAGAGCCACTCCAACGGAGAATCTACCTTCACTGTGATTTCCAAAGATCCAGACATCTATGTCCATAATGCAACTACAGCTGCATTATTTAAAGCCATCATTCATATCAATAAATGGCCAGCCAGTTAAACAATATCATTCATGTCTAACAAAATATAATTAATCCAAAATGTTCGCCACAATGCTTTTTTTTTTTTAATTTACTTTGTTGATTAACAAAGAGAAAATAGACTAAAGTACATTTCTGCAACATTTATTATTTGTTTGTCTGTCACAAGAAATGTACTCCTCCTCTAGTAAAGGAACGTCTTTAATGTTACAGTCCTTCCCAGTAAAATCTTACTTCACCAATAAATACTGATCGGATTAGCGGTAATGACTTGATTTTTCAAGTCAAGAGTTGAGATGTAACATCTCAGCAGGACTTGGTATGACATATGAAAATGTATGAAACTGTTTTGATGATGTAGAAATTAACATTTTAAGGACATACATAACCAGTTCGACTCTGAGTTGACAAAACCATCACATAATTGCTGTAACTGCAAGCAGGCAGAAGAGGGCAGTGTGCATACATCACATCTTGTGTGTCTCTGCTCTCCTGGTTTAATGAAGGCTCTTTCAAACGTTTCTTCCCAAGGAAATACACTCTGTATTTAGTCATTATCCTTCTGTAGTCTTAGGATATCAAAGCTCAATTTATACAATCGCTCAAGACATATGTACAAGAGTAAAAAGTAACTAAGAATAAATTATTCTTCACAGTTTCACAGTTCTTTTAAATTATCCATTTAATTTACTATTTGAGTATTTGCACATCTACCAAGACACATCTTTAAAAAAAATGTACTCTTTGCTCAAGGCAGAATTGTTTCTTTTGAAGTGTCGCCATGGCACTGCAGATGAAGTTGGTTGGTGTTACTGAATGACGCTCTTGCACAGTTTTGAGCTTTAAACCAATCATGAAAATGGGGGTCAAGCTGGCAACCTTAGGGGAAACATGCAGCAGAGAGATTCAGTTCATTCACTTCACTTCAGACAGGCTCAATACACCCCTGCCTTCAACGACCTGAACACATCTAAACGGTAGTATTTTAACACCTCTGTTTAAAAAGGCCTTTCTACTCATGATAAAGTACACCAGGATCAAACTTTCTCATTTTTAAAATAAAGAATGTGTGAATATCATAATATGAATGGTACTGTGAGGTTTGATGCTGACAGGTGTGAATATTAGTTCCTGAGCCATAGTGATGTACACTGACTGATGTAACATATTTGTGGCATACACACATCCACAGTCTCACACACACACACACACGCAAACTGATCGTCAGAAGTGATCCGTGACAGAAGTTAGATTTATCACTGTATAGCTTTCAACTGAAGTAGTGTGCCATAGAGTGATGCAGTCTTTGGCATCTCCCATTTACAGTCCTTGACTCTCAACTCACTGATAATCAGAATTGCCTGTGTTAGCAGGTGAGACTATCAGAGCAGAGATCAAGTACAACTCGCCACATTCCATCTATGTTATCACTGCATTCCAGCACCATTTGCATAAGTCCAATCATCTTCATCAGTTCCATACAAACAACTCTGAATAGATTCTCTCTCCAATGCCATCCTCAAAAAAACCCCCAAAAAAACACCCCATTTAATGCTTCGATTACATTAATAGAGGCCAATACACTATGCAAATAGCCTTCGGTTGCCAAGGGTTACCACTGAACACCTGCTAAGCACACAGGCTCACAGATGAATAAGAGATTGAAAGAGATGGAGGGGGAGGTTTAGGTTGTCTAAAACTCGGGCCAGTGACTCAGCAGATCTGCATTTGAGACTTTAGTACTGTGTGGATCAGAACGAGGCCTGAATTATTTGCCCTGCAGGATCTCTGTGACGCATTCTGTGGGTCTGAGGGCAGTCCACCCAGAATACAGAGAAGCTTTAGTCCATTTATCCCTCACTGAAGTAACACTAACACAGCCTGGAGAGCAGAAAGAGCATGACATTCACGCTCATTTTTGAGGGAAAGCAATGAGTAGAATCTTAGATAGATAAAATGAGAATAATAAATAAATATACACATAAATGCAATTTAAAAGCAGAATGGAAAATTCCGTCTCTAAACATTTCCTTTAAAGTGGAGATATTTGTTTAAGGTCAGTGTGAAGTGGGCCAGTGGAAAAGGTAATGTGGAAACAGTGGGGGGGGGGGGGGGGGGGGGGGGGGGTTACTGTTGACATGGGTAGAACACTGTGTTTATTGACTAATGCTGTGTAATGGTAACATTTTAATGGATGAAGCCTACACTGATGGCTTGACTGTCCCCTCAGCACATGCTTCCCCAATATCTCGAGTGTGGTTTAGTGGGCCTGAAATCTGTTGTGTTTGATTATCTCGAGTGTGGTTTAGTGGGCCTGAAATCTGTTGTGTTTGATTCTATTCATTTGTACTTCTGTCTTTTCAACCAAAATAGATACTCTGTCTGTATACAATTTCCAAGTGCTTTTTGCTCAGTTTTGAAAGTCTTATAAGATCCCTATCTAACATTTACAGTAAAAACAAAATCCAGAAAGAGAGAGAGGGTGGGAGATTACAGTTCCCATTCATGTTGACACTGTTGTGTAGTTCCATCTTCAGAACAGAGCCAATTAAACCTCCAACATGCAGAAATGGCCGTTTTACTGTGTTGTCTCCATGGCAACTTTGCCTCTCTCGCTGCCTGTAGGTAGCTCTACGTTTCACTCGTTCTTCGGCTGCCAGTCAACCTGTAAGAATGGGAAGGAATGCATTAGCATGCCAGAGTCAAAATGACAGAGTTAAAAATCTGCCTCAGTGGGAGGTGGCTTGCACTATAAAGGTGTTTGGGACCTACAGTCGTTCAAAAAAACAGAGAACAAATCATGTCTGTTAATATGAGTTATACATTTCAGGTTATACAAATCAATCAGCTTATACAAATATTCAGGTTATACAAATCAGCTTTTCATCATTACACAACATTGTGTGTGTGAGGGGTGGTTCTTTTCCATTCTTTTTTTTCTCTCTATCTCTTTCTGTTTATTTTTTTCCAGACAGACCAACCCTCTTAGGGGAAAGTCTTTTTTTTTTTAAGATGAGACAGGAAGCCTTTTTGTGTCAGGACTGCAGCCAGAGTTAACTCACTGTACACAAGCTTTAAATAGAGCATTACCACAGAAATGGGCACACACTGTTTTCCCTGAGCTTGCCCTCTCACATATGCAAATTAGGTAATGACTCTCTCTCCTACACTCCCCATTCAGACAACAAACCATATTAAAAACGTGCTGAAACCTCTCATACTGTCTGACCTAAAACTGCCAGGATATCACTCACTAAGAGGAGACCTGTCTATAAATGACATGTTGACCCTAAGCATTTCTGGTATGAGTAGAGGAACATGTTGTCTGTCTGTTGTTTGTCTGTTGATTTGTCAGATAAAACCTAAAACTAGTTCTCTTCAAACGATTGGCTCTGTCACTGGGTTGGAAAGGAGGGCTGGAAAGATAGATGATCAGAAATGTAACACTGCCACGCAAAAGTTAATATTGTGTCACACAAAAGTCCTAATCTCAGGAAACAGAGGAAAGAGAGGGATGTGTCTAAAATTGCTTGGCTATTCTGAAACCCACTCCCATCAATTTCTCATACCATAAGCACACGTGAGAGGAAAGTAATAAAATCCATATACACCATCATTAATCACTGAGGAGGAAAATGGTTCTTTGTTCTGTGGTACATGCCACATATAGACCTCCCTGATGCTATGAAGGTCTATGCTGTACTGACCTTCAGTGCCATGACTCCCACACAGTCACCTTCTTTCTTTCTCTTTCTCTCTCTCTCTCTCTCTCTCTCTATCTCACTGTGAGTTTCACTCATTGTAATATACAGGCTGTATGTGAAACGTCCAATTATAGAACAAGCACTGGGAACATTGTGGCTACACAAAAGATGTAGTGATGCCCAAAAGGGAAAAGAGTGAGAGCAGGAGCAGGAGGACCTCCCAAAATTTAAGGTGGTATTCTTCAGATAGTCTATACTAATTGGATTGGTACCACAGTTATACAGCATTGTGCGTATGTGAGTGCGTGTGTGTGTGTGTGAGGTCGTTAGAAGCCGTTTACTTAATTGAAATGTTAAAGTTCTGAGTGCAGGGGACATTGAGTGTTGCAGACAGATAACCAGCTGATGGTTGGCCGATATTGGTCCAGAGCTTTAATCCAAGGTGACTTTTCATGTTTAGATCAATAAATCAACATCATGCTAATGCATCCCTTGTCTAATCCAATCAATTATGGCATGAAACTAATTCTGGACTTTCTCAATCAGATAATGGCAGAGAATTCATTGCTGTAAACATACATCATGTATAGCAATGATAGTGTAATATCTTATATATCTGTTCACAGCACTGAAAATATAATGCATACCACTGACAAATACTTCATTCCTATTGGTCATGACAGATCACATGAGAGCACATTAATTATGCATAAGCACACCAACCTGCATGCATCTACAAAATCTAAAAATATTTGGTTTGTGTCAGGCTATATCATACAGTACTGTCACAGTTATTTTGAAATAATTGACTTGTTCACAGTGACTAATCTGCTGCATTTTTAATATTTTAATATTATATTTTAATATTTAATATCTAAAATCATTTTGTGAGCACATCACATCTTACCTTTCTGAAGAAAAGAGGGAGCAGTCCTCCCAGGAAAGAAAAACTGTTGTGGCCAAAGTGTCCTTCACTCATTCATTGGTTTTCTAAGCCGCTTAGCCTAATTAGGGTCACAGGGGGTGCGGGAGCCTATCCCAGCGCACATTGGGCAAAAAGCGGGGAAACGCCCTGGACAGGTCGCCAGTCCATCACAGGCCAAAGTGTCCTTTTCCCAGGAAAGTCGATCATATTGTTAATCAAGACATGACTTCACGCTTTCCTGATTCACCTTCAAATTTAATGAATTTATGAATTTCTATGCAGAGGATATGGTTCACTCTACACGCACCACATTCCGTCTGCTGCTTTGAATTTTGAGACAGCCTGGACAGTTACACTCTTTATTAGAGGTCACATCCAGTCTACCCTGATTGAAATGAATGAGGAGAGTCTGAGAACTACATTTTTATCTTAAATAGATCTGACACCCTCAGAGTGCCTTTTCTCTTTTCATGAACCTTCATGAAGGACTTCACAGCTGCTTGTTCGAGAATAGATGTAACACTTTCCTCTCAGGGAGTTCACAGCACTGTCACTGTGGAACTGTCATTTAGGAGTGTCTGAAAGATTCCCATTTAGTCTTGCCCGTCTCTAGCCACCGCAGTTACATTGAGTTGTAGTGAAGTGAATCAGGTGCCACTGCATTTCTTGTTTCACCATTGCTCCTTTGGGACCAATATGTTTTTTCCCTGCTGAACTGTGTATGCACGGTGCCTGTGTGTAATACAGCGCACAATAAAGTGAGTGTTGTGACATTTTGTGCAATATGAATAATATTACAGCGATATACTGATCTCTGTCGGCAAAAGTAACAATCACAAATTTCTCATTGGTTGTTTTATGTTTTGTCTCGCT
The DNA here is from genome assembly GCF_902362185.1 of Chanos chanos. Classification (NCBI taxonomy): domain Eukaryota; kingdom Metazoa; phylum Chordata; class Actinopteri; order Gonorynchiformes; family Chanidae; genus Chanos; species Chanos chanos. Next base: position 16,817,033 of record NC_044504.1, on the reverse strand, counting down.
CCTTCACTAACAACAACATTATCTTTATGTTTGAGTATATTTGATGCCACTGACTGCTGTCCTTGAGACATGAATGCTTAAAAATTCAGTCAAATAATTCATTTATATAGGTTCTATTTCAAATTCAAATGTTATTTGTGAATTCTTCTGGCATGTTTATGTTCATGCATGCCATGCATGTCCGCATTGTTTGGTAAACAAGGCAGTGAATAGATATGTATCTAGTGGTATGTACATGTACAGATTTGGGCTGGTAGACTTGGCATAGCCCTAATTAACAGGACTGTGAGGCCAGTGGGAGACTCTTAGTGGCTCCATGGTGGGTTATCCAGAATCCCCATAGAGGAGCCACAGAGACACAGAAGGGTGTTTACTCACATCATCCTCTTACATCTCACATCTGCTTTTAAATGTCAGAAACAGTTTTCTTCTCTGGCCTTCCCAAAGAAATCACATAGTGCATTCGTCAAGCATGCACTGAATGAGAGAGATGTTTACATTAAGCTCTGCAAAACGTGATTTTATTTTAGTTATTCTCATTAAAATGACTCATAGAGCATCAGTATGGTAAACTGTTCGGAGGTTAATAAAGGTTTCAGTCAGTAGTATCATAAGAACGATTGGTATTTGTTTATCGGAATGTTCCCTATTTGTTTATTAGAATATTCCCTAATAATGACCTTCCTGAAGACCACAGCTGTTATTGTCTATCAGCAACTCTTGCCATCTAGGCCTATAGTGTAAACCTAAGAACCTGAGGAGCAAAAGTACAACAACTGAATACTGGCGAAATGTGAACATTATTTTATCAGATATCAGAATAATAAAGAATAATATTACTAAAAGACCACTACTGTTCTGCAGAAGGTAAATTAACTGCTGGTGTACCACAGATTGTGAGTAAAACTGAATACATATATCATGTTACTGTTTGAAAAGTGAGGTTCTGTGTCAGTTATAATGTGCCTGTAATCCTGTAGAATGCATTAAGCAAGCTGTATGGAGACAAACTCAGCTACAAAACCAGCAGAGATCATACCATACAATTATTAACACCGATCACAGCTGAAAGAAAGCACAGTACATTGGGAAAAAACCCACTAGATCACAAAAGTCATAGTGTCTCAAAAAACCATAATAGAACATTCGACACTCATAATCAGAAACTAGCATAACTCATGCTGTACCATTCTAAAAGCATATGGCAACAGATTATTGAAAGAAACTAGAATTACATCCTTTAAGAATTGGTCATTTGTAACGTTTTTTGTTTTGCTTGGCTTTTTTTTTCCTTTCTGTGAAAGCATGTGGAACTTGAAAACATTATCTGTCCAGTAAAACTTTTTCAAAAGCTACTAGCCACTTTTCTGTATGGTCTGCTTCCCCACATTTGTACTGAGACATAGACACACTGTGCTGTGTACGGTGAAAAAATGTGCTTCCGGCTTAGAAATGGTTCAAATGTTGGTTTCCTCTTGGTCCGAATAAGTATCATAGCCACAATGTTTCTGACTGTCATGAGAGAATAAATACACTTCAAAGGAAGGAAATGTGCTGAAGAGGGGAAAGAGTTTTATTCAAGATTAGATGTTTAGCCTGTGTCTTTCTCTAACACTAATGTTTCTACAGATGCCAGTTACTGAAATACATTTTTTTAAATACAACTACATGAAGCTTTATAACGAATGTGACATGGGCCATTGTCATAGCATAATATTTCTCTTAGGATTTTGTGAAGATTTTTAATGAAGTGACGGCATAGTGATGTTAGTAAGTGACGTCGTGTTTGAGTAGGTCCTTGAGTGCATTCTTTCTGCAGGCACACAAGGACCAAAAAATGACAAAAGAAACTGACAAATTCTACACCATGCCACTGATGATGGTCCTTTCACTAAAACATTTGCTGCTTTTGTTCATTTATACCATTTTACACTTTTTACATCTTCATCAAACAAATCAGGAATAATTTTGTTAGGTTTGGGTCAACATTAGATCGTTACTTTAGTTCGCATTCAGACTGCAAACCTCTGATGTTCCTCCATTGACCCCAAAAGTGAGACTCTCAACATTCTTCCTTCTTTTGAAACAAGTGTCAATATGTACAGTCCCTCCAGGCGTTATTTATACATACATCATCAAAACAACAGTTAACAGTTTGGTCTCATCTTGTGTTCTCTACTTTTTGGATAATGTTACATGTGTTGGCTTCATTCTCATGGTTACACTCACTGAAGACCTTCATACTGAAGTCAAATGAGATCCACTGTTCAGCAGAAACATATACACAACTACTTCAAGCCTTGTTAAAATACGTTTTTGAAAGGGTACATGCAATATTTGCATTTCACAAAGTAACTGGTTTAAAATCTTTTTGCACTGTGTTACGAATGCCTGGTCAATCGCAAACTTGACTGACTGAGGTCAATTTAACAGACTGACAGCATCCACAGAAAGGACTTCCATTGGCTCACGGTATCTTCTGGTGAAGGCATACTTAAGAGTCAGTAAATTTAGAAATTGAGATTTCTCACATCAGGTGGATGACCTGATTAAGTCTAACACAAACGGGCGCATTAGTTTTTAAACACTTAAAATTATTCAGTGCTCCATAAATATGCATATGTATAGCATGATGTTTAAAAAATGTTAGTCAAATCCCAGCGACCATTTTGAAGTACTCACTATACATATGTTATCTATAAATGATTAGGAAACCCAGGCAGCCTATTTGGCTACTTTTCTTGTCTGCATATATGCATATTCTGGTCATATATAACAGAGAAAGTCAGCAACAAGATCTCTCTCATTCTCCTCTTACACTCAAGCTCCCCATTTTGCAGCTTACTCAAAGATGTTGTCAAGTGCAAAGAATAGGTTACTAAGATGAGATGGGGGAAACTGAATGCAATGGGAATGGGGTATTTTTAAGCTTTTCCCTGGCCACTGGGCTGTTGCTGTGGTTCTATTTATATCGCCGGCTGTCCTACTGAGGCTGAATGAACCGAATAATGTCAGCAGATTTTTTTTTCATCACAAAGAACAGGAACAACCCAAATAGTTCAAGAACCTACTGTATTACCCCATTCAGTATGATTCTATCCAAAAGAAGTTTGAGAAATACCACCGATGAAACTTAAGTATAATTATGGAACCACTATTTACAACCATTGTAAATGTTCCAAGAGACATACTTAAAAACTCAACTCGGCTTTCACCTGATAAACATTAATGGGACTCATACATATTTTTCTCATAACACAGCGCTATATATTTTATGGTAAAGCTGCTCTGCTTGGTAATGTGGCAAATGTGACTGGTGACAAATGTGACGTGCTCTTTTGTGCTGCGATGGAGATTACAGCTTAATCGTCATTTAAATTGGTCCTTTGTTCTTGAGGCAGCAGAGTTTGATGTTTGTCTTGTGGTGAAACATGACTGACGCTGGCGTTTCTGTGCTTTTATTCTTTATATTTTACAATGTATACTACGGTAGGTGTCCTTTGAAGTCACAGGTGTCCTAAGTGTTTACATGTAAAACCATGCACAGTCACACACTGCCACATTCATGCTCTATTTTGAAAACTAGACAGTGACGGACTCTTTTTCACGTAAAGCGACATATCTGCATGTCTGCATGCTACCATGCGTCTCCTTCTGGCTGTGAATATGTGAATGCACAAACCATGCCATATCTATTATCTGTTTTTATCTGACTGAGTTAGTCTACTTCCTCATGTTAAATCATTAGGGCGGAGACGTGATGGCATGAGGGACTTACTGTGGACCCTCCTACCCAGAGCCGTTGAGAGAGAGAGTTGCGACACTGATTGATCTCGCCGCTACGCGATCACGTGGTTCATGTACACATTCAATAGTTCCAAAACATACCACGCGCTGTCAAGTTCTCTATAGGACAGACAGCAGCGTAAGCGACATCAAACGGTAAATATTAAAATATTAAACCATTTGTGTGTATTATTAACTGCCTTTACACTTACTGTCTATATGTTAATGTCAGTTTGGTATGTGGAGAGGCAGAGTGACAACTTAATCAGTTTATCATTTATTTACATCATTTTTGTTGTTGGAGGGAAAGAGCTCGTTCATGTTAACATACCTTAAGTTAGCATACCTTACATAACGCATGATCGTGGAGTAGTCGGATTTAACTATTTGGCGTGAATCGACCTCCCTTTACTTTCCTGAGGATTTCTAATATTAAACGGGTTTTGCCAGATACTAAGTATCAGTTATATTATTGGTTTCATAATATTTTTCTGCATTGAGCAGACACAAAAAGACACTACCCTACATCACTTACCTGCATTGTCAAAGATCAAACATTTGATGTTGGAATGTGTTACTGAGTGGGCATTCAGTCTGTTGGTGTCCAGGTTTTTGATGAGACGAAAATGGCAACCCTAGCTCCACCATGCATCACTGATATTATCTTAAGACTTTCACATACAACATAAGAATGTATCATAACAAATAAATATCAATGAATGCCAATAACTGCTCAAATTACATAAGCGAGTTTGGTCAATAGTACAAAACATACAATTGTTTTCTTGAATTGTTGGTTGCTTTGTAACACATGTTATGGCCCGGCTGATGAGACCACAACATAAAAAGGGAGACTGACAAATATTTAGGTTTTAAATAAATAACAGAATTTATTAATTTATCTCCCTGTTAGCACCACAGCCTCTGCACTGCCACTGCAGGACTAGTGGGGGTGCTGAGGGTTGTAACACCTCCCTCCCTAAAAGGGCTCCTTCATGGAGACCTACAACAAAACACAAAAAGACCTCCTGTGACCACTCCAGTCATACCCCACATCCCTCTTTTCCTCTGCATCCTTAGGAGCACAATCTAAATTATCACCCTCTGAATACCCAGCTTTGTGAGCGTCTCGAAGCCCAAAGAGGGAACTTGGACCATGGCATTATTACTGCCTGAGACAGGAATGCCCCACCTCTCGAATACAGTGATAATAAAGAGAAATCATGACACATACATGTTGCTTGTGGTATTGGTATTTATAAGGAACAAAAGTATATCAAAAGTAACAATATAACACAACTGATACACCATTTTTTGTGAGGATTTGTCCTGCTGGTCTTGTAACGAACTCAGGCCTCTCAAGTCAGGGAGACATGAGTGGATAGGAAGAGGCTGTCATCCACTCTCTGTGGTTTGCACTATTGTCTGAGGTCTTACAGCAATGACTACATCTAACATTTGAAACAATCTGAAAAGTGCCCTGGTCCGTGGACAGATTTTCATGGTTCCACCAGATGTGGTTGAAAAGGAGAAACTTACCTCCAATGAAGTTTCCATTGGTCCATTACAGGATCTAGTAACATTTCAAGAGGGGATGGCTTTAAAAATTGCTCCAAATCTGTCCGGGAACATACTTCAGCCCAGCCACTTTGAAAAAATGAAGGTGAGCTCTGCAATGCATGTGTTCAGCAAGGCAACAAGTGCTGGGCTGAGGTACCTGGTGGAAGAAGAGCAACGCCCCCAATCGTACCTCACAACATCTTGGTTCCTAGAGCAGGTTGACCACTGGTTTGACCTTATGTCCTCACGCCATGTCGTCACAGCCCTGAGCAAGTTCAAACCGGAGGAATATCAAAAGGCCATCAACTTCCTACAGGACATGATCCATCTATTTCGTGGCCTGAGGATCGGTCGTCAGGGAAGCTGGAAACCAGTACAAACCGGAGTGGTGATGGCTACGTCGACAATACCGGAAATCCAGCAAGACATGCTGAGCCAGGGACACAAGTTTGTGTTGACCAGCAGATTCACACAAGACTGCCTGGAAAACACCTTCAGCTGTGTTAGACAGAGGAATCCTGTCCCAACTCCAGTTGAGTTCTGTTATGCACTGCGAGCGATTACTGTTGGACAGTTCCTGTCGACAGTGAAAACTGGAAGCTACCAGGAGGATGATGGCGACCATTTAGCAGACTTCCTGGACACAAATGAAAGCTTCCGTAGCCCTGGCCTTAGAGTGGAGGAGCTGATGGAGTCAAGAGCAGCACCTGAATTGACAAAAACAGACACCTGTGTTCTGTACCACCTCGCAGGCTACATTGTTAAAAAAGTCATCAGCAACTCTACAGTTTGTCAGAAATGCCAGGTTGCAATTACAAAAAACAGCGAGAATCCTGATGGAGAGCACAGTATTTTACTGCGAAGTATTTTACTGTCTATTCCTAGCTCACCTGCAGCTTCAAGCTATGCAGGGTCGGTGAGCTTAGTTGCTCAAACAGCCTCATCATCGATCCACCAGCCTAAATAACCACCAGCCAGCCTGGTCATCACTCCACCAGCCTAAATAACCACCAGACAGCCTGGTCATTGCCCTCCCGGCTTCACCATCACTTTGGTTTACTGTGTGTTTTGTAGCTTTTATTACTAAGTGTTTGTATGTTATTTGAATAACTTTCCCATTTTTGTTTAAATGTTTTCTTTGATCATTAACTCTGTTAATAAAAAAATATTTTATGGATGGAAACACATCTCCTCTCTCATAGTATAATAAACCTGGGTGCCTTTTTGAGTTATCCATACCGGACAAAGTAAATATCAGAGTAAATAAGCCCTACTTATTCACAAAGATTGCACCCCGACTGAACAAAATGCAATGATCACTTATGTCAGGGCAGCCTCTCCCACCGTGTGTGATGTTCACCACAAATTAATTGGCAAACAACAAATAGGCTATGTCCATAAAATGTATTTCATCAAGAACACATTCTCGTTTTTCCTCAATTTGTCTACAACCAACGAGCTAATATCAGGTTAGCCAAATTACATTAGCCACATTAATTCTCATCAGGTGTACTAACATGGTAGTGAAATGGAAACGTTAGCCTCGATAGCTGGCTGAGCTACCTTCGATCATAACTATTAATTAGGATACACATTAACAGTTTATGCAGAGCACGTACAAAAAAAAACAATATTTACTGCATTAATGACAGACAATGCATTAAATGTCTTAAAAAAATCTCCTATTTTATCAACTTACCGCTGGAAGCGCTTGGCAAGCAATGAAAATGCATGCGGTTCTATGCCGTGAATGTCAATGTTTGGAACTATTCGCTGTCCCCGTGACCCGGAAATTGGCCGGAATTGTGTCCGCCATTTTTTACAATGGTTCCCTATGGGAGTGTCGCAACTCTCTCTCTCAACGGCTCTGCTCCTACCTAAATACCACACATGCACAATGATTCACACACCAGGTAAACGATAGAAGTTTTCTGTCACAGACAGGCCACGGAAACTCCCGCTCACTGAAGAGTGGAGGAATGGCTCTAGGTCCATCTCAACAGTATTCTTTTCAAAAGAAATAAAGAGAAAATCTACAACAATGCAATATACTCACACAGCAGTTTTCCACTCAGCAATCAACACAGTGGGCCTTGCTCAAAGTCCCATGCGCGGCTATTTTCATAAGGTACCGACATACACTAGCCCAGCACTTTGGGATTCAGTATTTCAGTTAACAGCCCCAATTCAAGTAACGCATAACTGCTACAGTGCTCACTCATATTATTCTGAGAAGAAATACACAAAATTAAGTAACAAGACACTTGAGGGACAGGGAGTGAACATTATTTGATGGGCTACTGAGTCGCAGACACACACAGAACGCATGATGTAATACATGCAGTCCCATATTTACGCGACTTGGCGCTCTCTCTCCACCTTAAAATGCGCTCTCACGGTCACGACAGCCTTAGAAGAGTCCACGCCCTGCGTCAACTACGATTGGTCAACGTAAACTGCCGAGCTTCTTCATTGGTTAGTGTTTCCCCATTGAGTCTCCTCCACCTTTGCTTTGTCAGTTTTTATGCTTTCATTGAGGTGTATGGTAGGGTGTTAGACCAAGTATTGAGCAACTTGGTGTTTTAATTGTTGAAAGAAACAACAACAACAAAAACTTTATATTGTGCACAGTTTTGGAGAACGTTGTTGCCACGGCCCATCACAAACAATTCGCCAGGAATACACTTAAGTGAGACGGAGAGAGAACTGCCGCACTATCGCGGGAGCGACCTTGCACACAGTACTGCCGCACCATCCAGCATACTCTTGAGCTGGTCAGTTATGTTTTTATTCGCAAATTGATTCACTCTGTTGGGACATCATCCAGCAATGATTTTAACGCAAGCGACTTGTCAGAGTCTTCGTTCATAAACTTTTCAATCGTTCAAAAAATTGAAGTAGCAGGCCTCTTGCGGGATTAAAACGAAAAGTTTTGACTAAAAGGAATACAATGCCGGACCAGATTACAGTGGCAGAGTTTGTGGCCGAAACAAATGAAGATTACAAAGCGCCGACTGCCTCGAACTTCACCACTCGGATGCCTCACTGTCGGAATACTGTGGCTGCTTTGGAGGAGGTAAAGTAGTACTGATTGCAGCCTACGAAAGTTTTGTTTATTTATTATCTAATTATTTGCTGCGCGGAAAACTTCTTAAGATAACGTGGTTTAATGTGTGTGCGTTCAAGCATGGATCATTTGTTTATTGAGTTATTGGCGTTTGCTTCAGGTTCCAACTGAATATCAAACCGAAGTCAAGGGACAGAGGGAGAAACCACTGCAACTCTTTTGTCGATTTGTCTCATTTGCCTCGCCCCTCACGCATTAAAACATATGTATTTGCAAACACCTAACTTTTGTATGTATTATTTTTGTATAATTGTTTTGTCGGCGAAGTTTCTTCAACTAATATTTGCAAGTGCAATATTTAATTCGAACTGAAGTTATAATACCATATTCTGCCCACACAGCAGAGTATATGTACATCGCTTAATGTTATTATGCGATGAAAAGTTTGAATACACCTGCCAATATGTTGCAATAACATGTCACATATTCGCTGACTGGGATAAGCCATAGTCATTTCAGCAAAAGCGTCTGCCTGTAGGTAAAACTGAGACCTTTGTAGACTACCCAAACGGTTTGTCACTGTTATCCATTTGATTGGCACTTCGAATCACGAAAAAAAATCATCTAGAGAGTAACCCGCCGACAGTTTTGTAGTATTCAGCCTCGCCCTGCCAAATGGTAAAAATAGCCTCTCCCAGTACAGTCGACCGGGCTATTCTAAGAGATAGACTACACTTCAGCTTTGAATGCTATTGAATGCCTTTTTCCTGTGGGAACAGCGTTTTTAGTTTAAGATCCTAATCTTAGAGCCGTTATAAACTGATGTCCGGGCTCCACACATAAATTCGTGACCCAGCCAATTTTAATGCTCACAAAACCCACCATTTGGTAATAATACGAGAACAGTATCACAGCATCTTACACGCCATGCTCCTCTGTTGCATTATGAACATTATGAGTGTCTGTCAGGAATACAGCTTGAGATGCATGCTGCCAGGGAGACTGTATTTGTTGTAAGGAAAGTCTGATTGGATATGTAGGCAGGTGGAGAATAAAGAAGGTACATTATAGTGTTAATGTTAAAATTGGCTACAGTGTAGGATTACCCTCAGATGTTAGGATGAGAAAAATCTTGAACTGACCTTGCTCTTTTTTTTTTTTTTAACACTGATGGAAATCATGTTTGTCAGGTACATTTAAACTATGTCTTGGACAAGCCTCGAAGCTTTGATGTTCTCTTTGAGGAAAGTGTCCACCTGCTTATTATGTTCAACCACAGACTGCTCTGTTCATGAATCATAAAAACCAGTTTCAACTCTAACAAGTGAAACCATGACCAAAAAACTTTTTTTTACCCTGTGGCTACATCTTGAATTAACACACTCAGAAAATCTGGTCTGAAGCTAAACAGTTGTATTTTCTTCCCCTTTGCTTTCAGTTCTTGTGGTCATGGTAATTAAGTCTGTCTCTGTCTCTCTCTCTCTCTCTCTCTCTCTCTCTCTCTCTCTCTCTCTCTCATATTTATATAGATTTGGCATGGAAAACACAGGCCCAAATGTTGTGGGGACAGGCACAGAATCTGCTCTCTCACTTTGACATCGTGTCTTTGAAAATAATCCCAAACACCTCCACATACTGGGGAGAGGAAGCTGCCTTGAATTAGAAAGCGTGCTCACATTTTATGACTGTGCTAAAACACAGTCATAGCGACAACAAGTATATATTTGTGTGTGTTCCATTGAGCACTTGTGGGTTAGCGTAGACTTTTTGTCATTCAAATGGGGATCCTCTTGCTTTTGTTGGACTGTCAAACACAGAAAAGGTTCTTTTGTTCTGCTCTGTTTATTTATATAAACCTGAAGTGTAGAAAAACAAGGATATATATCATCGCGTAATGATCCTGGTGTCCGTTTGTTCGGTGACTTCTTACGAACCTATTACGTTGAGTGTCGTGTTAGAAGGGCAGCTGTGGTAGCCAAAGCTTCTTCCAAAGATGGACAATCAATTTAAATATACTAATTACTGCTGTGGATCCAGTTAGGAATTATTTTGGTTCCATCCTCTACCCTACCCCCCCATCTGATTTTGACAAACTAGGCGGAACAGCTGGTCAGGTGTTTGTATCACATTTCAGTGACTAAGCTTTGTCTTTGCTTGCTCTTTCAAAAGAGGCTCTAAACGCTAGTGAACCACTCCATGAGGATAAGATGAACAGTGTTTCTGTTATATACTACTCTGGATTCATCATTTTTTTAATCTTTGAGTCTTGAGTCAGCACAGTGCTCTAGGTGAAAAAAATGGTTAATTTACAGTGCTTTTAGGCTCCTAAATCACACTGCATTGTCTGTGATCTTGTTTTCGTTTTGAACTGATTTTTTTTCTTTGCTGCTTTTTAGCTTTGATATGTGCCCTCACTCTGTTGGAAGGTGAATTGAGGGTAAGAGGGATCAGAATCAATAAGCCCCATTCCTTGATCTGATTTATGAAGTCCTGCTCCTCGACAACAGAGCCAAAGAGATGCACTTCTCTGGATCTTTTTATGTTCCACCCACTGATGGCTGTTGTTCAATTACATTATCTTGTAACGGTGGTGGCGAATTTTACAAGGCAGTGTACAATGTTTCTTTTTTTTTTTTTTTTGGCAAAAAATAGGATTTGTACGTGGAGTAGCAACAGAAGACTTATTTGACCTGTGTTTTCCTGCAGTGCTCTCTTAAGATGCCTCTGAGACTACGTTGGCTAAAACTGAATCTATGATACAACTAAGTAAAAGAATAAACTGTTAGTAGTCAGCTGCTCTCTGTCTGAGAAATTATACTGGACATGCCCTTTCATGAATTGAGGGACATGGCTAGACAAACAGTAAGCAATTTGTTGAGTGCTATTTGTAATGGAAATGCAAAATTGTCATGTTGTAGAGAAACCACCCCTCCCCCCTCCCAAAAAAGAGAACAGGTGATCTGTCATATCTCAGATCCTTAACAAAACAACATTCTTGAAGTCTAAAGAGCAAGCTAAGCCAAACACCCCTGTAAGGCCCAATTATTAACCATGAAAATGACCTGCTTGTCTAGCTGGGGTTGTTTAGCAGCCCCTAGCTCTTGTCCAGTTTGTCCTTTTGGTCATTCTTGGATGGGTTCTGGGAGTGCTGGCTCATTTTCTCATGTTGGTATTTTAGTAATGTGCCTGAGAGGCATATGGTGCAAAGGGATTACAGGCATATATTAAAGGAATGGCCAGCATCCTTTGCAACTGTTGGTACCAGCCATACTTCTTGAGTGAGACCTCTCTACAGAGTTCATATGAATGCTAGGGTCTGCCTGTCATCTAAAAATAGAACATGGGACACCATATAAACCTCATGTTATACAGGATCAATACAAGATTTTGGCAGAGTGTTTGTTGGGTTACAGAAATGATTCTCAGAAAGGAACAGAGTGATTTTTTTTAAAGACCCCAACACCATTCTAAGAATTTAGATTTCATTTAACTGCTAATTAGATCCCTTGATACGCTTGGTATTTGCGTCCTCTAAAGCAGTTGTCAGTGACCGTGAAACCAGCTTAAACAGTTTCGCTTCTTCCATGTGTTTTTGCCGTCATCCTGGTCAGCTGGAGAGTGTGGCCTTGTTTGCTCCGTGATTCTTTGTGTTGTTCTGGGCAGTGCTGATGGGAACATCCCATCCAAGAGGGGGACATCTGTGCAAAGGAACAGGTGGGAGAGGGGGGAAAGTTTTGATGAGCACACACGAAAGGGGATTAAGAATACAGATACAATCTCAAACCAACGGTATTGGGAACTCGGTCTGTCAGACGTTTGGTGCCTGGTCTGACTGCCACCTCGTTCTGTCTGTTCTCTTTTTAAGAAGCTTATGGTACTCACAGTAATTGAAATTGAATGAGTGACAGATTCACTGTTGTTCCCAGTTAATTGGTCTTCAGTCTCACAAACTCCCTTTCAAGAAAATCGCAGGAGTTGCAAATTGAAACATTTATTTGAAGTTTGTAAATGGACATGGCGTGTGTTAAAAACAGTGTCTGAGCCATGTAATTTTGTGACACAGCCATAGCTCTTGTGTGCGGACTGTCTTTGAGGAGCCTTGCTATAAAGTTGAGTGTTGGAAGTCATGGTCCTAAAACATTTGAGGCCACCGCCTTGGAACCTGTTGTGGAAGGATATCGGACCCCTGATGCAATGGGGGAGTTCAGAATAGTAGGAGGTTTAGGAAATCCCATTAATTGGGTGGAGCACTGGGCATTGATCTAGGAGGGGTCAAGAGTGCACTGGCCTTTGTTCCAGAAGTGTTAATGGGGTCCGGGAGGCGCTCCATCAGAAGGTCTGTCACAGATTGCCATGGACAACTCCTTCTCACAGCCATTGTTAGCTGTCAGGCGTGTCTCTTCATTAATGAACTCCGTCATTGATTTGTTGTTGCTGCTTTTGAGAAAAGCAGATGTTTTCCCAGAGGTTCCTACCAATAATGTTATGTTGTCACTTTTACTTCAAAGGAACAAACTAGACAAGCATAGAAAGTTGGCTGCTAAATGTATGGATTATATTTGGGGGGGGGGGGGGTTGTTGCCTTGTACCTTAAATGTTATCATTAAATTGTCATTTAGATTTCATTCTTAGAGAGTGCATGGACTTTAATGAATTATCAATTAGGTCTTTCTGTATTCATTATGTATTCATTATTTATAATGATACATGTTCTTTTCAGTTCTGTATGTCATCTGCATACCCATAGTTTGGCCGCCTTCACAGTTCGGCAACAGCTCTATATTTCATAAGGATGAATTTTTAATGCCTTAGAAAACCAGCAGATGCAGTGTCTGGCAGTGCCTGCTGAACTTGTCTGCTGTCTTCAGCCAGACTAGATCCTGAAACGCAATCAAGTCCCAGAAGACTTCAAAGAACCACGTCTCTTCTGTGCCTCAAAAAACACACACATCAGTCCATAACATTTAACCTTTCTACCACATGTTCCTTAGGTTCCATTTTGCTAACCTTTTCCAGGTGAAGTAGAGCTATCCTTCATTGATTTCATATCTTCGGCTCCCTTTGCTGTGTTCCGGGGTTTAAAAAATGGGAGTGGGCCACGTTAAGTCTCTTACTTCTCTCAGATATGCACATTTGGCCTTCATTTACTCCTTCACCGCCCTCCTTTCAGAACCCTGCTGTTTACAGACTTAACAAAGCAGTTGGTTCACAGCCTTGTTTAGTCTCTACATGTGCAGTCAACTTGCCTACTTCTTGTTCTTACCTGAAGTAGCTAGATGTTTTGAGTTGAAAATTCAGTCAATTTCTGTGTGCTTAGTTTTGTTTTGATTTGACATTTCAACTCTGCAAATGTTCTATGTATGTTTGCTTGCACTAGGGGAAAACAATGTCGAAAATTCCCTTGTTTTTGTGACACCCTACTAGACATTCTGTTGGTGATTGCGTGTCCAGTTTCACTATGTGCTTGCCCTTTTGGTTGGCTAAAAGCCATTGATGGAGAAAACTCACCTGGCTGCTGACTAAGCCTGGGTGTATTTCCAGTTTAGGCACAATATGGTGTAACCCAGCATGATACAGTCCAACCACCATGTCCTCCAATTCATTGATTCCTACTAATATCCCGTTGGACCAGCTTCACCGCCTTTTTTCATGCCAGGACAGAACTATTGCACTTGAGTCAGCCAGCCACTAGTTTCACAATTAAAGTACAGGTAGACTTGAGTGTGTTGGTACCAAGCTTGATCCAAAATTTTCTTAAAAGGAGCTTCTTAGACAGGACTTTTTCTTATGTGTTGTCATTTATTGATTCGAGTGAGCTGTTGATCAGTTGAAAAGGTTTAATAAGGTTGTTGGGAGAGGATCCATGTTTGTTTCATTTCTTGTAGCCGCTCTTGAGTCTCCTACCATACACCAAGTACCATACAGACGTAAAGGCGACAGTTTTAAGTGTCTGCTGTAGAGCAAAAGGTCCTCCAGAGGAAAAAAAAAAGTGTCTCCACTCAACACAAATGGCAGTGTTCATTTCTGTGTGTTGTTGTCAACAGTGTTTTCAGAGACAGGAAATATACAGACTGGCACGTTCAATGTCTGACACGTTTTTTCAAACAAGTGTTTGTTTTCTCAAGCAGTTTAATTACCTCACTTAAATCCTCGCCAAAGTGTGATTATTGGCGCTAGCAGGTGGCTGCTGTTCAGGTCAGTAGAATCCCTTTATAGCTTCCACAGAGCAGTTTAAGCCAGAGGAGGGTGTTTCTGCCTCAGAGAGCGCACATCTCTCTCTCTCTCTCTCTCTCTCTCTCTCTCTCTCTCTCTCTCTCTCTCTCTCTCCCCCTCCTCTTTCTGTCTTTCTGGGTATGCATTTGCAGTGCAGACAATGAAGGCTTTGTTGAGGATTACCATCAGTAAGAATGAGCGCATCCACTTAACTTACAGCCTGATGTGTTGTTTGTAGAGGAAACTCAGGGTTTCTGTGGAGGTTGTGAATATGTGTGTCTGTTTTTGAGGAGGTTTGTGCTGTGCAGCAGAGTTGTAGTTATTGTTTTATGGCGTAATTAAGTTCAGTCCTTTGGGAGAGGGTGTTTGTTCGATGCTCGTCAGTAACTGGGTCCCATGACACTTAGAAAGATCAGAGCTTTTGACTGCTCCTCCCGCTCAGACCTACTGGGAAAAGATAACACGCACGCACACACACACACTCAAAAAGGGAGCATCTCTCTTCACTGTTAGAACTATTCTTAGCAAATGGTGCATGTAAGTGTGCATTCTGAAACTAGTCACTTGCTGTCACAATGTTTTGTGGGTTTGTATCTCACAAAACAAACTGTTTGCGGCTTTTTGTTACGCCCTATGTTTACCCTGTTACCAGAATTTTCCTTCAGATACACAGATATTCAGATGATATGTGACCTCATCAAAGATACTACTTGTCACACGTTTCAGTTTATAGATGAGCTCACAGTACAATAAAAAAAATCTTATTTCCTATTATAAAAGTCCTGGCACAGCCAAGATTGGCCAAACAGTGTTCACGCAGCCCAAACTAACCCATCCCAGTCCGGTCCAGTCCACTCTCAGTAGTTCTGCCAGGCAGGGAGGCTCGCAGGGGAAGAGAATGAGAAATGTGTGCTCTGCTGCTATGGTGGTCATATGTTTTTAAATGAGTTGCAGCTTTCCCTACTTCTGTTTCCTGGCTGTCTCAGAGGGGAGGCGGCATGGAGAGAGGGCTATGTGGACCCTGCCACGTGTCCCACACAATAATTGGCGCCATGTCACTCCCTCAGTGGAGTATAGGTGGAGGAGGAGGAGAGCGAGAGGAAGCATGCAACCACACCTGGTGATGAAAGCACTGCTCCTTTGCATGTAAAAAGGTGCCAGTTAATGTGGTTGATCCCCCCCCCCCCTCCTTCTCCCCGCTCCGGATTTGTGTTTATGTGCATGAGAGTAAAGGAGCTTTGCGCTGGACAGTGCAGATAGACCCCCACTGTGATCCCAATCACCCTGATGGAGCAGCCAAGATGTAGTCACAGAGAATTAGAGAACAGACGTGACACAGCAATCACTTTAATGGAGCCAGGCCCCAAGAAGCTGTTCCATTACTACGTGTGGCATGATGTGACCACACACACACACACACACACACAATTCTGCCGATTCCTGCTCTCCACAGGGAGCCCCTGCCTTTTTACTCTCCTTTCCTGTGAAGTATTTTTAATGTCTATAGTATCTCACTGAAATTCCTGGTTTTTGAAGTCTTGTCACCCTGACAGCTCACTACATGTCTCCAGTTTAAGGATTATAAGTGAGTATATCAGATATTTACCTCTTTTTTTTTTGGTGGTAAGACATATGAAGTCAGACAGTAGACAGGTCTGTCTAGAGAGGGCTTTTGACAGAAAATAAAATTTAAAGCTCCTTCATGTTCTATTTCATTTTAACACAGCACCTTCAGTAAGCACCTGTGGTATTGCAAGGCAGTGACAAATATAATATAATAAGGATATAATTTATACATAAATATGTTGATTTAGTGAAACTTATTAAGTTCAAAGTGAAAGTGGGTAATCAGCATTAAAGTTTCACTTATCTTAAACTAGGTTCAAAATATTTTGTGCATGAAGGAAACTCATGTGTGAATGCATGTCCCTAACCTAAACACACATCTGCCTACACATATAGAGTTAGGAATGGAATTTAATTAGGCACCTAAGGATCATGCCACACACAGGCACACACAGTGGTTCTGTTCCCATATTGTGTCGTGTTATATTGCTGTATATTTGTTCCCAGAACACACACTGTAGACCTTTTTTTTTTTTTTTTTTTAATACGGTTTGACCCGCTCCTCTTACGGTCACTCTGTCATGTTTTCAGAGCTGACAGTGGTTTCGAATCATCACGTATGACAAAAACATCCCAGCTCTGAAGATCGGCCTCCCAGTTCTGGAAGGCTGTTTGTTTGCTTAACCAAAACATCTGGTGCCTCAATGAAACTTGGATTCATTGCTTTCCCATATGAATTGGATAATTGCATTTTGGAATTTTTTTGGCCTAACCCCAGTTCATGTTTTGACTCTTTTTCTCTGTTGAACAAGGAAAGGGTTGGGAGATGAAAAGAGGCTATAATAATAAATAGTATAATAGGACAGCATAATAAAGTGACCCCCAGGTGGGAACCAGGCATGCGTTTTGTTTTTGACTGTCCCATAATTCCCTGCAGTTCACAGGGAGTGGGTTTTTTTTTTTTTTTTTTTGCTAGGATGTTGGCATTTTGACATGGCAGTCAGTGAAGTCACTGGACATTCACTAATAGGAGGAGAGGGTGGGTGGGGGAAGAGAGAAAAAAACCCCTCAGAAATATGCCGACCAGCAGCATTTCTTTATTATCTCTAAAAGGGTTTAGGGGGAGGGGTCTGTCGTACTAGACGTGCCGTCATCAAATAGTTACAGAACGGAGAACAATGCAGGCAGAGGCACCTCTGATCCTCCAGTGTGCAGCCTCTCAGGAATCCTTTTATTCTGTGGCGCTCCCTTTCTTAATCACACTCTGTGATTGGTCCTCTGGAGAGCTGAGCCTAGCCTTGCTTTCACCAGGCAAACACCGTCCGGTGGTCAGAATGTAATTTAGGTTCTCTTATAACTTCCGTGGATGGATATCTGATACCTGTTGTTAAGTCTTCATAGGGTTGGTCATTTATTGATGGGGGAAAAAAGAATAAAGCCTTTTAACTGTTCCGTTCCATTAACGATTAAATATTTCTTTTCTTTCATATGCAAACCTGTGTTTTATAATCTCACCTAGCATTCTTCTCTCGGCAGCTCTCTAACACCGTGGAAGAAGTGAGGGATATCCAGATGAATTTTGAAAGGCAGTGGGTGCACAACAGGAGGGTTTGTGAGGAACTCATGCATTATAAATGACCTTCTCTTTTTTCACCCTGTTTTTGTTTCTAAACCCTTGAAATATGTGGGACAAGTGCTTTAAGTCTTAGGTCAAACCAACCTCAGCTAAGCCAGGGCCAGACAGCAGATGCTGGACATGCTTTGGTCAGCCAGTTTTGAGTTAATGGCTAGCTGTGGTCTGGCAGTTAACACTAGTGATGTTGGAAGGAGGATATCAGCCTACACACAGGACAGGATGTGTGTTGGCGTTTTGTGGCTGTGGTTTTTGAAAATCAGCATCAAAAGTGGAGGTAGGATTTAGTAATTGAATCTAAGGATGAGATCTTTCTTTCTTCCTCTGACAGACATGAGATAATTGTGTCCAATAAATAGTTATCATGTTAACAATTTTATGAATAATTTATAAGATTATGTTACTTATTCTTAAAATGTTTGTTACACTTTAGGGACGGTGATGATGGTCATGGGTTAGTGCGAGATTACGTGTGTAAAAAGACTTGATAGAGTTGTTTCTGCCTTTACAGTCTCTTTTTAACCTGATGTACTTAAAGAACAGTTAAAAAAGATTGAACTGTGAACTGTTTTCACCTTGCACGGGGTGCTTAGTTAAGCAATGCTATGTTAAGTAGTCCTCCTACTGACAAGTCCTTCTCATATAGGGGTGTCAACTACAGATTAAGATTTCCAATGAGCACCTCTTTGTCATTGTCCACAAAACGAATGTCAGCACAATTTAAAATAAAATTCACTTGCGAGGTAGATCTGCCTCTCTTCTCTTCCACCAAAGCAAATGTATCAAATCAAAAAGTAATGTTTAAATCGATACTTAAACATTTAAATAATTTAAAATGAATTTTAGCTACAAGGCCATTTGTCCTCTGTTGAAAAGACATGACACCCTGTGTAGTTTAACATGTGAGAACATCTGTCAGGTAAAAGTTGTCCATTTGGCTCTTTCAGTACCACACCCTCCCTAGTATGTAATGAAGGTCCCTGGTTGAGTGGGGGTTTATAAGCCCTGAAACTCAGTCCTCTCCCAGTAGCCTGGGGACTATAGGATGACAGTCAGCGCAGTGATGGCCAGGGCAGAGCAGGCTTAGAGAAGCATGAATCCAAACTGACACGGGACAGATGGTGCCTGTTGCTGTATGCCAACACCATCTTTCTCTCCTTCACCCTGTTCTGTGGACACATTAACAATGTTTGAAAACCAATGGTATGACCTGTAACGTGGTCTCATGTGTGGTCAGTCCTCAGGGCGTGTGTGTTATCTATGTAATTGGATGAAAGAGAGCTCACTAAACATTAAAGACATTAGTGAAAGCCTGACTCCTCTCCATGAGGTGTGGTTGAAAAGACTGGAGGTATTAATGGGTCCATCAGTAGTATACTGCTGCTTCATGAACTTTTGCCTTACCCGTGACATGAGCTTTTCTGACGAGTACAAAGAATATTTGGGACAGACTAGTGATTTTCAGTGGAAGGGTGGATGTCTTTGAGTCATCTGGTCTTCATTCGGCATAGGCGCCTGAGTAACTATGGAAAAGCTTTTCAGGTGTGTTTAACTCTGATCGAAATATCACGGAAGTGGGGAAAGACATTTTCTTCATAATCTTTCAATTCACTTTTATCTCCATCTTAACTGTTTTGTGTTCTCTTTTTCTTCCAAAATGTTTCACCTTTACATGTTCAGAATGTTATTAATAGCCTTCATGGACTATATCTACCCATGCAATCCCACCAAAACCTCTGTCATCACCTCTCTACGCTTTGGAGATTAAGGAATGATGAAAGACAAACGCAAAGGAGCATAGTCACAACATCATCTCAGCTGTCGTATTCCTACCACAGCAGCTCTTTTGGGTAGAATAAGGCCAGGAGGTCCTTCCAGAAAATTCTATGTATCAGTGCTCTCTTAATGATTCACAGGGTGTGTATGTGTACATAGACCCATAGACCAAGTTTTGAAACCCTCTCCAAGTCATGCCCTTTAATTCAAAGACAGACATAATAAAGCAGATGAGATTGATTACAGTAGTGAGAACACCATGTTGAGATATGTTTTTGTGTCGTACAATTGTACAGGGAGCAAGATGACAACCTCTGGAGTGTTGTGTTAATAATGAAACCTAGTTGCCTTAAACACATGACTTGTGCACAGTGATTTCACATCTTATTCAATCCCACTACCAGCTACAGTGCATCACAGATGCATGTCAGAAATGCTTTAGAGTATTTTGAGCTGAGGAAATTTGAAGGAATGGAAAAAGAACAGAATACGGGGAAACGCATGACCCTGGAGAAGAAAATGAAAATGAAGTGTTTAAGTATAGAATGCTGGAGTCTAAAGGGAATGGACACTCAGTCAGATTGAATCAGTGAATGCATGTTCAGTTAAAAAAAAAAAATTCATGTGATCCATAATAAAACTTGGGTCTTAATGCTTTCTTTTGGCACACAAACCTGTATGTGTGGTCTTACGACTCTTGCTTACCTGAAGTCTCGACACATTCTCTCGGCTTAATGGTATGGTCAGTTTTTTGAGTCGTCAATGATAGCTGTATCTTACTCAGTAACCATACCAGTCTCTTTTTCACGTCTCCCTCCTCTCCTTTCATACCGTTACTTGCTTGCCTGGCTTGCAGTTTGCCTGGCTTGTAGTTTATAGTTTTCCTAATTTACAGTAATACACTGGTAAGCTTATGGTCTCAGTTTTCTAGAAAATGCAAAAAAAAAAAAAAAAAAAGATCCCTAGGTGAGGGTACAATTACACTATTCTTTCTCACAGAAACTTTAATTGCTAATAGAATTCATTGAGCTTTGCCAAGCTAGGAGAACAATGTCTCAGTTAACACATTGACTGGACTCAGCTGAGAGCTAAAGCCCTGTAGCTTTTACAGCCTCTCAACAATACTGATCTTTTGTTCTTTAATAAGATTACCAAGCTCTCTGTATTGGTTATCTGACTGTCTCAAGATCTTTTTTGCATGGAGCAAAATGACTGGTCCATCCCTGCAAAGGGCAGATATTCAATCTTCCCTGCAAAGGAAGACTGCGGTAATATGTGTTCACATACACATGCACGCACATGTAAAGTGTATAAATGCTACATGAGGAATCTGTTCAGGGAAAGTGAAGGTGTTATCGTTAAATGAGACTCTTGGGTTTAGAAGCAAGTCAAACTTGGACAAGTGTGGGTCACACTTTGTCATTTACCAGAATCTGAGCCTGCAGAATTTACTCTACGACTCTGTTTTCAGATGGTACTATATAAACTGCAGCAGCTGCTGCATGATTTTATTGGACACTAAAATTTTCTAGCTCAGAAAAAGTAGGATAGTGACGAGCCTTGGAGTTTCACTACAGTGGATAAACACTTATGCTTATTCGGTCTATTTGTAACAGTCCAATTCGACTTGTGTGGATTCCATTTATAATTCAGCATTCATGTGACATATTTTCTTTCTTGTGGTTTATTTTGGTTTTCCTGTCAGCTCTGTAGTGCTCATTCCCTATTGTTTTCTCAAGCTTACACTGTGCAGCACTGGTCTCACTGGCTCAGTCAGTGTGGGGCCAGTCTGACTGTTAAGTGTGAGTTGTGGCATTGTCCAGTCCTGCCCACTCAATGAAACCAAACACTCAGCAAAATAAAACACAGACAAAGCTTCCAGACAAGCATGTAGCAAGCTACTGAATGACATGTTTGGAAAAGAAATATCACAAAGCCCTTTTAATGAAAGCAGGATTTAGACTTTCCCTTGTGGGAAAAGAGTCAAATCTGTGTGAGCTCATAGTAGAGCAGAGGAACATTATGTGAGGTTTTGTCAAAAGAAAGACAGCCTGTGTGAGTGAAGGCCCGTTGCACAGAGACATAGTTATGGCGCTGATCTCTCTGGACAGGGCTTGGCAGTTAAAGGCTATATAAGCATTAATAAGAGATAACATAATCTCTTTTTTGCGGTGTCACTCATAGCTTGTGGCGGTCATCGTACAGCGGCACTGTGTCCCTTAGTTGTGAATCTGTGCTGCTTTGTTTGAGAGAGTTTTAATGGTATTGGAAGAAAACAGACAACACTTCTTCTGGTTTAGTGCTGTTTGTGTTATGCAGTGTGGGTATGCTGAATGTTATCAAGAGCTGTAGTTGGTGTGTGTGTCTGTGTGTGTGTGTGTGTGTGTGTGTGTGTGTGTGTGTGTGTGTTGTGTTTTCTCTCTCTCGAGGGGAAAACTCTGCTGCAGAGAAACTCACAGGTTTTAGCAGAAGAGGCCAGCGGCTTGCTTCCCGTTCTCCTGCAGAGTAGGGAATTGCCTCAGCTTATTTTAAGGAGTCTTTTGAATAATGAATCAACTGCAGACGGGAGGGGAGCTGCCAGCACCCCACCAATCATAGTTCCCACGTGCACCTGCCACTCCAGTTTCTCTCCATTAGATCTTATCACCCACAACAGACTGGGAACAGCTCGTCTATAGAGTCAAATACTGAATTACACTATGATACACTGGACAATGTGAATGAGTCCCAGTTCTCCGCTACTGTTAGTAACTTGAAGCAATGTGGTATTTTAGCCTGAATGGTGAGGTCTGTGGCGGCATTTTTGTTCGTTCTTTTTTGTTCATTCATTGTCTGAGATGAGTTCAGTGGTTCTGAGTCCTGTGTTGTATTCGTATATGTTTGGTCGTGTGTTAACTTTGCCAGGAACTCATTGTTTTCCTTTTTCTGTGTTTCTCTGTCTCTCTCAGGCCTTGGACGTGGATCGAAGCGTCCTGTACAAGATGAAGAAGTCAGTCAAAGCAATCTACGCCTCCGGTCTAGGTGGGTCAGGTTGAAGCTCTGCTACCGTAACACTTACACATTGGGTCCTTTGTAGCTCGTCTTGGTGTAGTATTAGCCTGGATTACACATGAGCTCACTGGATTCGTCACATTGCACTCCACTTAAAGGCAGTTGGAGAATTTGACTCAAAATGAACTGATGTCAAACAGAAGATGGGAGTGTGTGCATGTGTTTACGTGTGCGCGCGTGTGTTGAATGTTACTGGGAGAATCTGTTGGGCTTTAATAGGGCAGTAAGGGTGTGAGTGTTGGGGTGTTGGGGAAGGTTTTTGTGGTGAGAGATGGCTGATGGCCTGATGTCTGTAGATTTATGGAGCTGTTCTCCGTCTCCATCTGCTCCACAAACAATGGGGGTGAGGAGAGAAGGAGATCACGCAGGCCAACTTTCACCCAGTTTTTTTTTTTTGTCTAAGTCCATCACAACACTGAGACTCTGAATGGGAGGAGATTCAGATGATGTTGTATGAAGCGCAAAACTCTCCCATTCCCTGTTGCTTACATAATGTCATAATTTTTCAACTCCTTCACAACATATGATATATATAAGGTGTACAGCATTTATATATTCATTAGTTTGCTAGTTTTGACAGATGATTCATACAGAGGACAGCCGGTGGTGCCACTGAGTTGTGTGTGTGTCTGTGTGAGTGACAGAGGAACTGCTTACTGTCCTGGCTCTGCTGATACTGGAGAGGTCAGTGACGGGGTTTGTATTTGGTTGCATACCGAAGGCCATCAGCAGGCACGAGGCTGGGGGTGCAGGCTCTTCTGAGCTGGGCCTATTCAGCAACACTACTCTCTCTGTTCTAACACATGACAGCTGGCTCCAGCACCCCAGGGGACAGCTGGGCCACGGCACACCCTTTTACTCTGTGTGTGTATTTGTGTGTGTGTGTGTGTGTGTGTGTGTGTGTGTGTGTGTGTGTGTGGTGTGGAACCACTAGGGAAGGAGGGTGGTTATTTTCACCTCTTCCTTCTCTGCTTTGTTCTGATGAAAGTTCCTAGAACTCCCTTCATCTCTTCCCTCTGTTCCTGCTTTGTACAGATACGGCCTGTGAGTTCCCTTCCCTAAGCCCAACTACAGGTTTACAAGCTGTTTGGGAATATGAAAATATAATGATTGTTTGATTAGGGAAATAAATAATCCATAGACATCTGGTCTTGAGAGTAGGGGATTTTCACCTCATTTGAATTTTACTGGTCTCTGTCCAAGCAGCGTCTTTGGATTTGCAATAGAGATATTGTCTGTCTGGTTATTTTAATAACTCACTGACTGAAAGCTTGTTGCCCTGTAAACTTAGCTTCCAGAAAACAAATGATAGAAGACCTCTGAAACCATATTGAACATCTAATCACTTTTGTTAAGAGGCTTTTTGGACTTAAACCAACCATCTGGATTGTTTCTTAAGACCTTAATGTTGCCATTACTGTTACCAAGTACTTACTGAGTGTATGCCACCATGAATAAGAAAAATAATGGAAATTACATCAAAATATGAAGTAATGAATAAAAATGGCTTACCTCAAATTTCCTCTGTGCACACTATAGTTTTCTTTTTTCTAAAAATGACTCTGTGTGTGTGTGTGTGTGTGTGTGTGTGTGTGTGTGTGTGTGTGTGTGTGTGTGTGTGTGTGTGTGTGTGTGTGTGTGTGTGTTGCCATGGGAATGAGGCAGGGCTCCTCTAAGTCCAGGCCTTGACCCTGAATTTAAGCTTGATTAATTCTGCTGTGCTCATAAAGGTTTAATTACCAGCAGAGAGCAGGGCAGCCTGGATTAGGTCAGTGTTGGAGGCAGCCAGACAGACAGTCGGGGGTATGAAACTTCACTTGTCCACGTGTGAGAGAGAGCGAGTGAGACAGAGAGACAGACAGACAGGCAGAGACAGCTTTCTTGTAGTTTACACTGTTCAGAAATGCTATGGTCCCTGACACATCTCTAAACAACACTGTTTTAGTACTAAATGGACCAGAACGGAAAAACAGTGCCTTCCAAATTTGTCCGAGTGGATATACATGTAACGTTTAAACAAATCATTGTTATCACCAAAGGGCTAACATGAAACATTTTTGGAACACTTTATTCATTAATCTCATTTAAATCTAGAACATTCCTCACCTTCAAAAGCAAGATATTCTTCAATGTAATGATAGGTTGTTATGACCATATATATGTATAAGATTGTGTTCCACCCTTAAAAAGACCTAAAAAGACTTAAGCTGTTATTCAAGAGGAGAATATTCTACAGAGATAAGCTATTGTTCTGGAAGCTTTTCCTACTTGGTTATTTGTCCTGAGTTCAGACATGACTGTATATTGTTCATGAGGAATGCTAAGCCAATATTTCCCCAGCTGAAGGCTATGACAAATTCAGTTGGACAGCTAATAGATGAAGCTGTTTCCAAAACCCCTCTTCCGTGTGTATGCACATATACACACCTATGTATGTATGTATGTGTTTAGATGTATGTGTGTGTGTGTGTGTGTGTATATCTGTGTGTATGTATGTATAGATATAGATATATGTATATATGTGTGTGTGTATATATATATATATATATAGATAGATAGATAGATAGATAGATAGATAGGTATTTTTTTATGTAGGGGTGTGTGTGTGTATGTCAAGGCCTTCGTAGGAACAGATAACATGGCTTGTTAAGACACCTTATTTGAGTGAAGACATCCTTATTCACTGGGCTCTTGTGTCTTAATGGAGCTGTGAGGGTTTTGGCTTAGCCACAGTCCCAGTAGGGGACAGGCTTTAGTATGCTGTCAGCCTCGGTAGCTGAAGAGATAGTCAAGTCTCTGTTTGATGTGGGCTCCTCTGGGCCTTGGCTCTCAGCTCCAGCATTCCTCATGTGAGAGCCAGGGTTGCTGAGATATGGACGTCTCACTGCTGACGAATTCTTTATGAACTGAGGGGCCCCAACCTGTCTGTCCAGGGTACTTCTTCCCGCTCTGACTGAGTGGGAACCTTAGCCGCTGCTAAGGTACATCTTAAGGACAAAGGATAAAAATCTTGATTTCTTCAAAATTCAAGGCAATAACCCAATTTTTCTCTGGGCTTTCTAGACGTCATTCAGTTTAAAATTGTTCATGTAGTCCCCCCCCCCCAACCCCCCCTCAGGTTTAGATGACGCAGGTGTTTGATAGCATGTGGATTTTCTAGCTACACACAGTTACTATTTCTCTGAAACTCTTTTAATTCTTTCTGTAGCTCTTGGGTTGTCAGCACAAGTGTGCCAAATAACTAGACAAGGTTGTCCATCATGGCTTTTGGGTTTTCATTGTGTCTGTTTACCCAAGCCTTAGTGTGTATACCTCTCCAACACAGTGTACAATACTTCCCCTGTCCCGTCAATGTCAAAGATCTCAGCTCTCGGTTCTGACACATGAACGGGAGGCACTGCTCTCTCCTCATCTCCAACAGTGAGCACTTCTGTCTAGCACTGTGATATTAGATATGATTGGCAATAGGATCTGTAACAAAGACAGGAAAGAGGAGGTGGAAAGAGAGAGAGGGGAGACAGCGAGAGCACAAAATAATGACAGAAGTAGAACATCCACACCTGGAGCTTGTGTAACAATGACAAACCCCCTGATTCATCTTGATCATCCCGTATTATCTCTCGCCGTGTTACTCAGATTGATATTATATTTGATCTTAGCAGGGGAGGGCGATGCCTTTTGGTAACGGTACCGTGGCTGAGAGCAGGTTTGTACGGTTTGTTCCGACTTGTTGTGATTTCATACGAATTTCTTTGTAGGCAACCACATTAAAAAGCGTGAACATTGTTAGGGCCTGTTTACTGTTACCACTGAACTGAAATTGAAATTTAGTAAACGCAGGTGTATGCAGATGTGCTTTAATGTGACTCACAATGTTTATTTGTGAGTGGAGCGGCCTCAAAAGTGCTAAAGAAATTAGCGTTTGGATGGGAGGGCTTTCGTGAGCCCCCTTGCCTCTCTCAGGGGTGAAGCTGAAGAATGAAGACAGCTGCTCTCTTGTTTTTGTCACATTATTTAGTGAATTGTCACTAACCTTCCCTCATCTCCAAAGAGTTTGTTTGTGTTTGTTTTCCTGTTGTGATGCCTTTGGCTTTGTGGAACAAAGCTGTCTACTGCCTGTTAGCTAGAGCTAAAAAAAAAAAAAAAAGATCAGGGATCAAAAAGACATGATATTGGTCCAAGTATGGTTTTGGACAAGGTCTATGAACATATCATTCAACAACCATAAATTCTCTATTTCAGTATATTTGGAACCACTACCCAACACCCCAATATTGTGTGTGTGTGTATGTGTGTATGCGTGTGATCTGGGAGCCTGAGGAGACCTGTATCTCACTGCTGTCTCTTAATTAAACATAGATAAGTTAAAGAAGGGGAAAAAAAACAAAACAAAAACTAAACAGGCCTGTTTATGGTTAGATAATCTGCAACATGGCCCTGAGTGACCTGACAAAAATTTTTCTGTGTGTGTGAGGGAAAGAGACAGAAAGAGAGAGGCATATTGTTTTCTGCCCCCAGCACCACCCCACACACACATTCCCAAACAACAAAACAGCCCTGTGCCTCTTTATTTCGGACCGCACAGAATACGCCTGCGTTTGGTTATGTTAATGCCAAGCGAGAGTCAGTCAGTCGGAAAAGCCTTGGAGTCTAACCGAACACGCTTTAAAGCTTTTAACTCTGAGTTGTTGTCATCAGGGGGGCAGCCTGTGATTTAAGCTGTGTGTTGTGCTGTCATAGATGAGAAGGCTATGTCTGCTCCACACTCGTATACCACTTCAAAACAAAGGCCAATTCCCACTGCTGCTAACGTGCCAGGACAGCAGGAGACAAAAGCTGGTCAGTTTGTAACCCAAACAAGGCCAGTGTTGAGCCTGTACACAGCTCCCTAGGGTTGGACATGTATTGTCACAACATTGGACATGGACCCAGCTGGAGATCTCTCTCTCTCTTTCTCTCTCTGTCTCTGTCTCTGTCTCTCTCTCTCTCTCTCTCTCTCTCTCTCTCTCTCTCTATGCTCAGTATCCAAATGAGAGCATTCAACCATGTGGCCATTAGTTTCGATGGCGTTCTGCTGTACTCCTAGCCCCAGTCACTCATGATGCTTTTGATGGTACATCATGAACCCCTCACTGGCATGGCATTTGACATTGCCTGTGAAAACGCCTTCTGGTGATAATTGTACTAATGTATAGCTCTGTAGTGGGTTTTTGCTATGCTTGAATCTGCTGCTCTGTAACCATGGAAACATTTGTGTTGTGAGGGCAGGTTTTTTTTTTTTTTTTTTTGAGATGTTGAGAGAGTGGCAAGTTGTTAGGTTTAGTTTGTGACTGAGGAGGCAAAGGAAAGTGGGCGGTTGTAATCTGACTCAGAGAGTTGGAAAATTTAAGTTTGACAGTTCATGGGCAGTATTAATGGAGAGTAAAAAGATAATGCTCTTACATATAAGAAGTGTAAAATGTGTTTTGTCATAAGATTCTTGGTTTTGTACTCTTTAATTGGAAAATCTTCTGACTGAACCTTAGCGTCAGGGTGGAAAAATGTCATCAATAAAAGTTGAAGTATGAATGTCCTGACGAAGCAGACTGTTAAAAAGTGTGTTGTGTTAGGCACCGTGTCCAGACACATGCTCGGCAGTAATGAGATCAGTTGAGTCACCGGCGAGCGGCAGGTGCTGAGAGGGAGGCGGTCTTCACACTCCTCCACATTCGGTCTGTCCCTTCTCCACTACCTCTAACTTCTATTTGTCACTGCTTCTGACAGGACCTGCTTCTCCTCCTGATTGGACAGTGGAAATATTGACTTCCCTCACTGGTGTTAAATGACAAGGTTGGCCACCTTAGGGTTGCATGTGAGACGCTTGATCAATAAATAGCATAATTATGTCATTCAGTTAACTCCATCTTAACCCAAAAGACCTTGAGAAGGTAAGACATCAATTCTGTGTTCCCACTGGTACAGTGTGTTTCCTAAAAAGATACAAGTTCTCATTTGTTATTCTTTGAGCAGTTTGGTACATGTTTCGTAATATCAGAAGAGCTCCTTTATTTCCCTCTTTTTTTATTTTTTATTTAAACAGCGGTGCCTCAACATGAGGTGTAGTTGCGTAATCCTTTTCATTTGATCAGGGACGTTTCTTCCTGCTTGTTCTGGGCTGACCTCCTGTCTAATCCCTTGTTCAATCTGCTTGACTTGCTCTTCAGGGAAACCCAGGAAAGCACATGTCTACATTGAAGTCATATAAAACATGTTGTAACAAAGTTTCCGTGAACTCATGAGTTCATATAAGCTTTGTTAGACCTTGTTCACATATGTACTTGACTGGTGTCTTCAAGCTTTGTTGCATTAAGCCACATATAGACAGATAGGAACTCTGAGACAGCCAGTTCCTCTTGAAGTCAGTCTGTTTTGGCTGAAGGCACATGGCTCCTGCTTAGGGAGTCACATCAGAGTAACTGCTCAACTCCTTTCACCTTTCATCCTGTCCATTTATGTCCCTGTCTCCCGAAGACCGTGTGTCAAAGACCAAGAGCTCGTCTTAGATCACATACCTACTTACAGCCTGAGAGTCTGCATAACTTTTATGTATTATTCACTCGAGGACATTGATTTTTTTTATGTTAGGCAGATTGATCTGAACAAATCCCTTTGTTTTGAAGTGAACGAGTCTGTGTCCCGCCTGCCTCTGTGCTGTTTTAAAGTGCGTGTTGTCAGCACTGTGGCAGCCTGACAGAGTTGTGCCAGTGTGGCTGAGTGGTGTGTCTCTTAAGTGGTTGGGACAACTCGCACATGGGAGAGGAGTGAAATTCCTGGCAGGTGTTGATTGCAAACAGGCCTCAAGGCACTCAACATTTGCCCAGAACTCCCCGCTGCCGATAACCCCCCCTGCACAGATAGTAAATTTTTATTTCGTGTTTGTACTTGTCAATTCCATATTGTTTTCCCATGGGAAGATTACGGGAGGGGTTTAGTTGACCGCACATCACTGGAAATAACAACATGTATATTAACAGACAGGATCTTTACGGAGTTTTGTTCAAATTCATTGAGTCTTGCATTTCAGTAAAGGCTGAAAAAGAATGTAAAATTAGAGCTGCTTAGACTTAAACTTCTGGATAATGGGTATAAATTCCCCTATTACATTATCAGGGTCTTTGGGCTTGTTCAGTCAGTGAAACAATGGGCAGGGACTGAGCCGTGGAATTCTTGGAAAAATAATTATGCTCAGTCTATTCCTGGCTGACTGGATAGTGAGTGATTTGGCTGTTATGCAAGTGATATTACTCTCAACCCAATGAGTGCCCAGAAGAAGTGAGCCAGTGAAGTCAAAGACATGACACATACAAAAACAGCCGTTGTGAGAGACTATTAACTCCCTGTCAATACAATCATGTGATACCCTTTATAATTATTTTTTGTTCAGCCATTCAGTTGCTAGCCTTCGAGGAATTCTTTTAAAAGGACTTAATGCTTAGTTTTCATTGTAATGTTTTACATCTAATTCTATGTTTACATCTAATTCTATTTCAGCATCTAATTCTATGTGCAGTGGGTTGATGGATTTTTTTATGATCTGGAAGGATAATGGCTATGCAGCTAGTTTGATGTCTAAAGTATTGATGATGGAGTGTGATGAAGTTTTGGTCTTTGCTTTGTTCTCTCAGCCCATGTGGAGAATGAGGAACAGTACACACAGGCTCTGGAGAAGTTCGGGGAGAACTGTGTCTACAGAGACGATCCTGACCTTGGTTCTGCCTTCCTCAAGTTCTCTGTCTTTACCAAGGAACTCACAGCTCTCTTCAAGAACCTGGTGGGGAACTGTTTGAGTCTGTATGTTTTTATGGCTTTTATTTCAGACATTGTCAGTTTTTTTTAATGTATATAAAATGTTGTGCCCTCTGGCTGCATGTATTTCTGTTTGTTTGAATCAGGCTAGTCATGACTTGTGTATGCAAATTAATTTACAGTTGGGTGTCTCTGGTGTGAATTGCAAAGAGGGGGTGGGAAGGGACGATAACATTCAAAAGTCATTTCAAACTGCCAGATTTCCTTCCCACTGTTTATGGGTTTTGAGTCCCACTGGGCACAGACACAATCTTAAATCATTTGTCTGTAGGGTGTAACATTCTCAGCTCATATATAAAATGTTATTCTTATGGTGCCACAATTCTGTTAAATCCAGTTTAGGCAAATCCGCCATCAACGGCGTTGTCACAAATGTCTCCAGTTTCTTAAGATGTTTTTGTCTCTCAGGCACTCACAATGTATATTAATGGCTCACTCATTTTTATGTATGTCAATTGCGCATATTTTATCATTTGCTTCTCTTCAATCTGGATGTGACAAAGCACTGCCTCATTGGCTTGACTACTTTTATTGTTTGCACAATTACAATCATAATTAGCAATGAGATGCTGTAATAACATCATGGCTAATAACATTCTCTCTAGTTTCAGAATATGAACAATATCATCACTTTCCCATTGGACAGTCTGTTGAAGGGAGATCTGAAGGGTGTGAAGGGCGTAAGTGACGTCATCTTTAAAGATTTTAAACACTTAAAGAACCAGCAACATTTTTGGCGGGGTGAATCCTCCAAAATGGCCGTCATTCTCTGATCACATGCCATGATCGCTGAGATACAATCTACTCAAATTTTACAAGAGGCAACAAGTGTCCAGAATGACTCAGCGTGTACTGTTTGAAGACTTGCGCTGAGAGCAGGGGGATGATAATGGTGTTCAGGAACCCAGTATGTGACAATTGTATAGGCTGTCTTCCTTCATTACCATCCATGCCAAACTCCTGACCTCAACTTAACCGCGTGGCTCGTTAGCCACGGCTGGGGACATTATGTGATTTGGTCCTAATGAGGCCCATTTCTCTGTCTCCTTGGTGGCTCTTTCCTCCCCTTTCTCCTTGGATTGATCTCTCTCTCTCTCTCTCTCTCTCTCTCTCTCTCTCTCTCTCTCTATCTCTATCTCTCTCTCTCTCCCTCTCTTTCTTTCTCTGGCTGCCTGAGAAATTGTCTGAGAGAGGAGACTCTTCCTGGATAATTCATTCCCATGAATCCTTAGTTGTGAGTAGAGCTGTTCGAGTGAACTCCACTCGGTGTTGAAACACCAATTAAGCTGGCATTGGGGTGCTGGTCATGCCTTTGACATGTAAAGACCTTTCCTATTTCCACTCAAGTCAAACTCTTTCCAGTTCTAGTCCAGCTGCCCCTACATAGAATTGCAAAGCTTCTACCAGCCTGAATGCAGCAGTTCACAGTATAGTGAAATTACCAGGAGAAATTCAAAGCAAAGATGTCTGGATTAAAATGTCTGGACCTGCATTAAAACTTTCCAGAATGAATCTTTGCAAGACATTCTAAAGTAACATAAATCTTCTGAATCATTATCCAGTTATGAAAATAATCCTTGTTTACTCAAACCTGTGTGCTTCTCAACAATTCACCAAAAAATGAATCCGTTTTAGATTCAGTTGACTTACTCTGTTTATTGATTTTATATGTGTTGTGCTAGTGAAGGATGTATAAATTAATCTCAGACAGGCTCAGGTTAATTACGTGGAACCTGCTTACATAATTAACATAAGTGAATCCAACGTTTTACTTTTTGAGTGCACTTTTATAGAGATGCCTACAAGAGCAAAAGGTGTTGCCTCACTGAATCCCTTTAATGGAGTGTTAATATTCTGGGAGTGCTCTCTCATACTGGGTTGATTTTGATGAAGCACTGTGGGAGACCATCTCTAATGGATCTAAGATTACAGGTTTTGGACTGTCACTCAAACCAAAGACATTGCATTTTTATGCTTCAGTCATCTCCCCTTAGTTAACATATGAAGAGAGAAGGAGCTTTTGGACTTTGAACACAGCTCTTGGCTTAGTCCAGATTTTTTACATGTCAGATTGAATGACCTGGCTTGCCCTTGTCCTGACTCCTCTCTGAGTGTCTGTTCTCTGGGCTGCGAGGGAAAGCTGCTGATCCAACATTGTTACAAGAGGCCATCAGGCTTCTACAAACAGACGCGCTGCTGATGTCATGCAAAAAATGCCGAGTGCGGCAGTCTCCCCACCGCCTCACCGTCTCCGTGGGTACAGTCGTGTTACTTTAAAACCTAGTGAATCATTCTAGGCTTAAGTTTGAATTAACAATGTTGGTTTGATTTAGTAGTGAAAATCAGTTTAACTTCTGTGACACTGGAGTGACGTTATTACAGACTTATCCCACGTTAAATCATTGGCTCTTCAAACTCAGTCAGGCAGTACTAGAGCCCCTTTTGCCAGAGAGGGGATGTTGTTTTTCTCCAAAATCGCACGAACAGGTGACGACATTGGCTCCCATCACAAGCATTTTCCGATACTTGTCTCCCTTTTTCTGTGATGTCCCCCCCCCCTCTGCTTGTAACTATCATTCTCTCCCTTTCTCTCCAAACAAGTGCACTTTGTGTGAGTGGTACATCATATACCACACCAGCAACTCTCAGCATCCCCACATAACACATCATAACCAATAAGGGACCAATAGCAACATGCTCATAATGTATTCTGCCCTACTCAGACCTTGCGTTTATTTTTAGCTCTCCCCCCACCCCAGGACTTGTCAGCTATAACTGGGTGCCTTCTATCTCTGAGTGAAAGAGAGCAGTGATGCAGGGGGTTTTCACTGCTCTTCTCATTCAGTGCAGATCATGACAGGGGGAAAGTACACTGGTACAAACAGCATATAGATCAGAGGTACAAAGATGAATCTGTAGATCAGTCTTCGGGATACCATGCGATCAAGTTTAAACTGGATAGAGTTGTAAGCATGAAAAACTAACTGCGCAGTCATTAACAATGACAATTAAGAGGTAAATGATCCCACAACAAGACCATAATCGAACATTAAATGTCAACAGTTCTGTTATGATGGTGTAATCTCTGTTGTTTACAAAGTCTGTGTTTGCAAATTCACTGCAGTTGTTTCAATCATGGTGTAATAATCAGCGTAAAAATACTGCATAATTACACAGGGAATCTCACAGCTGTGGCAAGGTACCGTGATGAAATTAAATTGATTTTGCCATTACGTGACTCTGTTAGTGAAAATGTGTTTTACGTAAGCAAAGCCTCCCAGACCTTAGTCTTTCTCATTACACTCCCACCCTGATCTCCATTAAGCTCTTGTCTTTTCTTGCTTTTCTTTTCCAAAAAGGAACAGTACTGGCAGTTACATGTTTTCAGATGAGAAGCTGAAACATTATCAGTTGGTAATCGTTTACTTTTATTAAAATGCTGTGCTGCCTTTTGCAGTGTGTTAGAAATCTCTCCTGTTTTCATGTGCTTTGAATTTGTCAGTAGGGCACGGTTTACCAGACAGAGTAAGGTGCTGTGTAATGCTAGGTAGGGAGGCATTTTGTATTTCAGTCCTACTTCGTGTCACTCCAAACTCTAATTTAAATATCTGATCCTTTTTCTGCAGGACCTGAAGAAACCTTTTGATAAAGCCTGGAAGGACTATGAGACGAAAGTGTAAGATATTTTAACTTGACTCTCTTGCACGTTTCATCACTTACAGTTGTGACCCATGAATGCACACACTATGACCTTGAAGGTCATTAGTAGCCTAGGTTGAATTTAAAAAATGTTTTTATAATAAAGAAAAAAAGATTTTTTTAGAAAATTGGGGGAAATGTTATTTGTTAGAATTAGCAGTATTACCAGTAACATATGAGGGTTATTGTTTGGAATGAACATGAGGTCATTTGTTTAAGCAAGAGTTAATATTTGTATTAAAATGAACATGAATCATTGATGTACAGTGTAGAGGTAAAGTGCAGTGTGATTTAGTGTCTTGGTCTCGCTCTGTGGTTTGAATGGTTCCCCTGTCACACTGCCTGTGGTTTACATTTGAACACTTTAAATAAACGTCTGACACACTGTTGATGTAACTTCTTGTGTTCATATTGTCCATCAGTGTGAATTTGAATTTGCATGCAACAATGTATGAACTTTTTATAGCACTTTATATATTTTACAAGCAGCAAAGGACATTCTTTACTGAAAGGGTAATACATTTTCTTACGGAAAATGGAATTTGATTAGAGAATTGACTTGATAATGGAAATCAAGGTGTTTCTTTTGTATCTTGCATCAGTCTTTATTTGGTCTGGGCAGAGCCCAGACCTCGCTGAGACACTCCTGTTCCATCAGCTCTGTTTTTGCCTTGTTTGGGTTTTTTTTTATTTTTTTTTTTTGCCCTGATGAAAGCTTTGTGCTAATCTCCAGTATTTCTTAGTGACAAGTATTTTCATATTTTCAGACAGAAAGAGATGAAATGCACAAGCGTGACTTTGGCCCCAACAGTGCTAAACTGGTTTGGAAGCGCTCTGTCATCTTCCATACAGTTTGAGTCCAATTTGTTCTCTGTCCCTTCGAACAGATCTTGCTTAGTGTAAATGCTAATCTGTTTCCTCCTGAGCACTCCTAATGCTTCTGGGCTGTGGATTATTATTGTCTGCAGATGCCCTTACTAATAAAAACCACAGACTTCAAAGTGTGTGTGTGAATGCTGCAAGTGAAGACAGACAGACCGAGAGAGGGACAGAGAAAGAGAAAGAGTGGGGGGGGGGGAGCTCTTGATGAACAAGTAATCCTGTGATTTTGCTGAAGGAGATTAGACATTTGATGGGGAACATCCCAACATTTTTCCCCTCATAAAGTTGTTTTTTGTGTGTGTGTGTGTGTGTGCGCGTCTGTATGTGTTCTTTTTCATATTAAAGTGGTCTGATGTAATGAATGTGCTTGCTGTACCATTTCTACTAAAAGTCCTTTTTGCAACATAAAGATTTGTCATTGGCCTAATTGGAGAAATTTCTGTTATGAAGGGTAGCAGCACGCCTTCATACATCCGCACCACTTTTGGAATGGCCTTTGTTTCTTGGTCTCTTTTTTTTTTTTTTTTTTTTTTTTTAATTATGCTGTTTTATTTCAAACCACCTTACCTGTTTTGAGAATGGCCATGTTTGTTGCACATGACTCGGATAAGAAGCAGCAAGGCTTTCAGTCAGACAGACGGTTCAGAGGTGGCCAGGTTAAGCTTGGTATTTAATGAAAAGCCACAGGTGAAAGCAAGCAGGCTTGACTGGAGCATGTGTTTGTGGAATCCTGCAGTCGTCTGCTCCAGACTGATTGAGAACAGAGCTTCTTCTTCTTCTTCTCCTGCTGCTGCTGACTCTCCCGCCAAAACCAGGAAATGCTGCATCCTTTATGTGGAGGCAAATATGCTGCCCCAGCACATGGAAAAGAATGCCCTGTTGCATGAGTTTTAGCCTTGTGTTTCCTGTTTACGTGTGCATTTGTGTGTGTGTGTGTGTGTGTGTGTGTGTGTGTGTCTGTGAGAGAGAGTGATAGACCTGTAAGCCTTTCCATGTTTGTCCCTTGCAGCACAAAAATAGAGAAGGAAAAGAAAGAACATGCCCGACAGCACGGAATGATCCGGACTGAGATCAGTGGAGCTGAGATAGCAGAAGAGATGGAGAAAGAGAGACGCTTTTTTCAGCTCCAGATGTGTGAGGTCAGTTTACGAGACACATGACATTTACATCTACAATAAGATGATGTCAAATGTTCCTGATTCCACTGTAAATACACAGACTGCATATAAATAAATGTGGAGAAAGCTTTGGAAGTGTATAGTAGTTATATAAATGCAACGCTGTCAAGCAACATATTACAAAGATGTTTCCCTTATGAGTAATATGTGTTCTTGTGAACTTTCTTTATTCTAGTATCTGCTCAAAGTGAATGAGATCAAGATCAAGAAGGGTGTGGACCTACTTCAGAATCTCATCAAATATTTCCATGCACAATGCAAGTAAGACTTCTGAGCTCTTTATGACTCTTTGTCAGGCTCTACAATCCAAGTCTCATTGTCAAAATACATTTAATTCTCTTTGCCTTAGAGAGAAACACAGCTGTGCTCACCTCAGAATTTTGGAATTAACTCCTGTTCAGTTCATGAGTTTGAATTTGCATTGAACTATGGGAAATGAATTTGATATATTGCAAATTAAGCTAATTACCCCGATCCATTTAACATATTGCAAATCCAAAATTTTGAAGAGGTCAGAGGATGGGCCAAAAGGAAGGGAAACGGTCTCAAAACTTTTGGAACAGAATGTTGGAGAGTGTGTGTGTGTGTGTGTGTGTGTGTGTGAAGTGTGGTGTGTTTCCCGGGGGAAGTCAGCTGCTGGAATGTCTTGTCTCTTTGGTCTCAGCTTTTTTCAGGATGGCCTGAAGGCAGTGGACAACCTCAAACCATCCATAGAGAAGCTGGCCACAGACTTACACACGGTGAGACTGACACTCATCCTCTAAGCACGCGTACACGCGTGTGCGCTTATTTTTGTCGTCGTGCGGTGTTTGTATTGTTCTTCTAAAGACTGCGAGAACTATATAACAATACTGAGTAATACTGTAAATGAGTCAGTAATGTTCTAAGCTGTTCTGAACCCAGACACTGAACCAAGACGGCTCTCCACTGGAGACCCGTTCTGGTTGCAGTGTAGCGTTACTCTAAACATGGCAAAGCCTTTTGGCTGACCCACCGTTACTCTTGTCTCAGATCAAACAAGCCCAGGACGAGGAGAGAAGACAGCTGACGCAGTTACGGGACGTGTTAAAGACAGCCCTGCAGGTGGAACAGAAGGAGGTAGGCAGCAGCTCAGATCGCAGTCGCTCGTGCAAAAACCTTCTCCTGTCGGCAGCCTTCTCACCTGCTAAACAAACCAGCAAGACTTTCAACGTTCTGTTTCAGCCAGAGCAAGCCGCTCTGCTCTGTTTAGTCCTGGATCATTAAGAGCTTACGCAAGTTTTAATCTTAATGTAAATAAGCTGAGTTAAACGCGGCTCTTAACGCCACGTGAGCCGACTGAAAAAAGCAAGCAGTTTATAGATTGACTTTGGTTTAGCGTTTTGTAATACAGCACATGATTATCTCTTTGTTTTGTCTGTAAAAGTGATTATATGAGCGTAAACAGTGTGTGAAAATTGTATGTGCATACTGACCTGTCTAAAGAATGTTGTTCTTTCTTCTTTAATGCCTCCAACCTTTGCAAACGAAGTCTAGGAGAGTAAGTGACTTTGTGAATGTGTTCTGTGATCCTCTTGTCAACTTTCATTCCTCATCGTTTATGGTTTTTCCATCATTTCTCTCGTTAATCGAAAGTATTATTAAAACAAGGTCATCACTTTGGAAGCACTCAGTCCTCCATTTTGGTCTGTTTCCTCAAAGGAAGTGACAACATCCTTCCATGACAATAAACCTTTTCCTCTCGCTCGTAATGTTGATTTACCCCGTGCCCTAGACGATTTTATATTACGTTAATGTTACTCATGTGTCACCTCTTTGTGTGTTAGGACTCCCAGGTGCGACAGAGCGCCACCTACAGTTTGCACCAACCTCAGGGGAACAAGGAGCATGGGACAGAAAGGAGCGGGAATTTATACAAGAAAAGCGACGGGTAAACTGACCGCTTACTTTACTCCATTTGTAAAAACCTGTTACAAAGAAATTGTCATACATTCAATACACCCAATCAGTATTTCCCAGTTCTGTCCTATAGCTCAGCATATTTTTAGTTTTTCTGCTCTAACACACTTACTTCAACTGTCAAGGGCTTCAGCTAATTATCTGATGAGCTGAATCAGGTCTGTTAGAGCAGGGAGAGATTTCAAATGTACAGTCTCTGCGGAGGTCCAGAAGCATGACTGGACAGGGAAACACTGCATTTAGGCATAATTTCTTCAGTGTTGTCAGGGAACCCCTGACCAAATGGGTCCTTCTTATATTTGTGGTGTGTTTAGATTGCGTTCTAAGACTAGGCTGCGTGGAACAGCATAACGACAGACAGGTAGTCATAGCCGTCTTGGTCATTTTCTCTTTCTTCTCATCAGGCTGCGGAAGGTTTGGCAGAAAAGGAAGTGCACCGTGAAGAATGGCTACCTTACCATATCACACGGGACGGTGAGTCAGCGCCTTTTACTGACCTCATCTCACAACTAAACTCTCGCACGTAGTATAGGAACGCTTTAGAGAATGAGACTGTTTTCACACAGTCTAATGATGATTATGGCTGTTTTTTTTTAAGTGATTCAGAGAGCTCTCTGCTCCTCAGTCCGGCACTCATCAGAGACCAGATCACAGTGCTCAGGCACCTCTCAGACAGTCAGCCCTTTCATTTGACCCAAAAGAACCCTGCCGTCTCTGGTTACAGCTTATTGCGACACTTGATCCTACTGACCGGCGAAGCCTTTTTTTCTGTTCGTCGGTCGATTTTGGCCTTCCTTTCAACTCGTAAACGTGTAGGCGACGGAACGTTGTGAATTCATTTGACCATGAAAGCGGTCGACAGTCCGTTTTGTTCCGACGCCCAGCGCTCGTTCCTAATAACACCGTGGCATCCTCACCAGAGCGCTTTGGCCTGGCTAAAGCTATTGATTTAGACTCCTCAAAGAGCCTCCTTTATTTCTCTCCATTTTTAATGAGTTCAACTGCTCCCTGGGAGAGGCTGGGTGGATGGGGAGAGAGGGTTCATAAAGGAGAAATGAGTTAGTCATATTTGGTGCTGGAGTTTGAGTTTTGCTCCAGGCTTTTGACAGTAAGAAGTGAGAGAACTTGCGCCATGATGTTTAATTTACTCAAATACTGTTGAAACGGAATAAGAGAATCTTGTTATTAAATATGTATTAATGAGATTTATAAGTGCCATTGAAATAAAGATTTATTTTTTTTTTTCATTTTTACTTCCAAATGCAAACATTAATACTCATATCTTTTAGCCACAAAGCTTTGAGAAAATTTATGAGATATTCATTTATTTATTTATTGAGATATTTTGGCAGTTACTCTGTGAGACGAGCTAACAGTGTCAGCTGCTTTCACTAGATAGTCACACACTGAACTATCTCAGTGCTTTGTCATTTTCCTTTTCTCTCTATGTCAGCAAACCAGTGTCCAATCCTCTCTCACTCTCTCTCTCTCTCTCTCTCTCTCTCTCTCTCTCTCTCTCTCTCCCTCTCTCTCTCTCTCACTCACTCTCTCTCTCTCTCTTTCTCTCTTTCTCTCTTTCTCTTTCTCTCTGATAGGCTAACAGACCACCAGCCAAACTCAACCTACTGACCTGCCAGGTGAAGCACAACCCAGAGGAGAAGAAAAGCTTTGACCTCATCTCACGTATGCTACTCCACTTTAATGTGTCTTACACACACACACACACACACATACACACACACACACACACACACACACACACACACACTCACACTGCACTACACAAAGTGCCAGCATTCTAAAGCCACTCTTCTTCAAATCTGATTTGAGGATCTTGCTTAATGAAATCCAAGGCTCTTTAGACACATCTGAACCTGAGAGTGTCTCTCTAATCTGGAGTGCATGTAATATGGCAAGGTTCTCCCTCCAAGAATTTTTCCTTGTCTTTCTCAAAGAAAGTCTTTGAATATTAGTCACATTGGAGATAAGTACTAAAGAGGTCCAGTCTTCTGATATTTAACAAATGAAATCCCTTTATTTACAGATGTTATATTATGAGTGTTCTGGGGGGGGTTCCGTATAATGTTAAATGCTGTGATATATGTTGTTTGTTATCTTAAGGAAAGTTTTCAAGCCTTTATTTTGTAAATCTCCTTCACTGTCCTGTGTCCTTGGGTTTCCTT
Source organism: Chanos chanos (assembly GCF_902362185.1). Classification (NCBI taxonomy): domain Eukaryota; kingdom Metazoa; phylum Chordata; class Actinopteri; order Gonorynchiformes; family Chanidae; genus Chanos; species Chanos chanos. The sequence goes on along the minus strand of NC_044504.1, from coordinate 16,776,656 downwards.
CAGTGTAACAAAGATAAGGAGAGTGAGAGAGAAAGAGAGTGAGAGAGAGAAACATAAACATTGTTGTTTCTTTTTCCTTTCTCCTCGTGTGAAAGTGTGATTTGCAGAGGATGTTCTGAAAATGACCTCATCAGGGTTGTTTTTTCCAATAACACTGAGCCAAAATCAATTCTCTCACTCTTGTTCGCTCCTTTATTTGATATCTGGAGAACTACAAGTACTCTCACACTCAACTACACACACACACACACATACACACACACTTTCAAACTTTTTTTTAACATTTATAGAATCAAAAAAAAAATCCTCTGTATTCTGTTGAGTTGACTATATGCCCCTGTCAAATATTCTTTGAAGAGACTACATTTACAGGTTATTGAGAAAAAATATATATAACTCTTGTGCATCATCATAGGGTCCTTCTGTAAATTTGAAGCCATGCTGAATCTGCACTTGGTGTCATGAAAATAGCCATGTGAAATGATATATGGAGCATTGTGAGTTTTCAGTGCAGCCTGTTTAGACGATGAGAGCTTCTAATGTGTGGCATTAATGGCAAGTGCAGGCTGTGTATGTGTGCACCTCAGAAAGGAAGAGGTTTAGGTTACTCTTCTCCTCTCTATGTCCACTAAGTAAACAGAAGTCCTGTGCATGTCAGCTCCGATAAAGTATCACAACCTCACAAGACGCCACAGCTACGCTAACCAGTGTTTCATAGCAAACATACACAGTGAATACACAGCTACACTTCAAATAAAAGCTTTTTTTCTGCATAACTTGATCTCTCTGTCTTTGTCTCTTTCTCCTTCTCAAACAGATGACAGGACGTATCACTTCCAGGCAGAAGATGAGCCAGAATGTCAGATGTGAGTGTATGTGAGTGTATGTGAGTGTATGTGAGTGTTTGTGGTGCCTATGTGTATGTTTGTGGTGCACGTGTGGTAGTATTCTCAATCACTGCCCACCTTGCTGTCTTTGGGACCCTACTCATCTGCATACTAACCCTGGTTCTTTTTATTCTCTCTGTCTCTCCCCTCATAGATGGATCTCTGTATTGCAGAACAGCAAGGAGGAAGCTCTGAATAACGCCTTTAAGGGCGACCAGCACGTGGGGGAGAATAACATAGTGCAGGAGTTGACCAAGGCCATCCTGGGGGAAGTGAAGAGGATGACTGGTAATGATGTCTGCTGTGACTGCGGAGCTCCCGGTGAGTGACCCCTACGTGGCCAGGATGAAGGAAGTGAGAGAAACTGGAGGGGTGGGGGGGGGGGACCAAGCCCTTTTCTTTTTCGTTTCTTTTCTTTCCTTCATACTTTCAGTCTTTCTTTCTGTCTTTTCCTCTGTCTTCCTTTCTTTCTTACGTTTCCATCACAAAGGGTGTAGACCATATACATGTTACATTGAGTGATGTATAATACAAATTTAACTGTTATTTATTTTGAACCTGTAGCTTAAGCGTTTACTGTCTTTTGAAGGCAAATAATGCAAATAAAAATTGCCATAACAAAGGTCCCAAAATATCTCTGCCCTACTCTTTGTCTGCCAGGTCCAACGTGGCTCTCTACCAATTTGGGCATACTGACCTGCATAGAATGTTCCGGAATACATAGAGAGCTGGGCGTGCACTACTCCAGAATCCAGTCTCTCACGCTGGACGTTCTAAGCACATCAGAACTCTTGGTTAGTGCTGCTCTCTTGCTTTTGAAGAATTTGCAGCCTTGTGCCAGCAAAATTTACCCCAGATCCCTTTGTGTGTACAGTTAGCACTTCATCTGTTGGTTTTTAAGTGGGACATTTTTTATTTCAGTCTGCATATTTGACATATCATGGGCCATTTTTAAAACAGTTTAGCTCAGAGAGAGCTATTCCACATGAATCGTTTCAACCTCAAGTTGTTTAGCCAGTAATTTGGAGTTATTGCATTTATTACAGTATACGGTAAAACTGTTAGCCACCATAAAATGAGTTTAAAATATGCAGCCTTTTTTCTGTTTCTAGTTCAAGTCTGTTCCACACTACACAAACTGCTCTATGCTGAAGTGGCTATGCTGCTGAAATGAAGATCAGGATAAATGCTTTTTAAATAAACTATTCAACTTAATGGTGGTTTTGAATTGGCAGTTTATTAGGTAATTCATTTCACTTCATATTTCATGTGGACAAGTCTCTTTTTAAACCTCTGTTTATGTATGTGTGTGTTTGTGTGTGTGTGTCTTCCAGCTGGCCAAGAACGTTGGGAATTCTGGTTTTAACGAGATCATGGAAGCCTGTCTGACTGCGGAAGATGTGGTCAAACCAAATCCAGCCAGTGACATGTAAGCACTCTTTTTCTCTCTCTTTCTCTTTCTCTTTCTCTTTCTCTCTCTCTCTTTCTCTCCTTTCATTGTTCATGTGTATATGACATTCTTTTCTGCCTTATTAAGTGTGTATAAAGGGTACATTTTCATTTAAGCCTAATGACTGATTACTTAGTTTTGGAACATTGACTTAGGCTAAACTTAATGTGTTGATGTAGCAGAGTGCATAATTGGGTTTGATATGCATCAGTAAGTTTGACTGTCATGATCCTGGCTTCAGTAGGCTTCTTCACAGTGGCTCTGTGTATAATCTGTCTCTCCTGTAGGCAGGCTCGTAAAGACTTCATTGTGGCCAAATACACAGAGAAACGCTTTGCCAGGAAGAAGTGTCCGGATGCCGCCTCTAAACTACACACGTTGTGTGACGCTGTAAAAGCTCGAGACATCTTCTCCCTCATTCAGGTCTATGCAGAAGGAGTGGACCTGATGGAGCCTATTCCTTTAGCCAATGGACATGTAAATCACATTCAAAAGTTTTATCTTGATTGGTTTAAAAAAAAAAGGTTTTCTCCCATGGTTCCTCTCTAGATGTGTTAACCTTTTCACTTCACAATGCGTGTAGAGGGAAGGAACTGTTAGAGTTTTTGGTTACACGTAGTAGTTAAATTTCTAAAGTACCATCCCATCCTAGTTAAACTGGACTCAGTTTTTATGTTACAGTCATTGAACTCAAATCTCAGGTCAACAAGAGATTGCAACACATTACAAACTCTCTCACAGTTGTTGAAATTCTCATCTTCAGCCAGCACCCTGGTCCTCGAGAAGGGCCTGACGCTGGCCGTGAGGCTTGTTCGTCGGCCAAATACACGTCATTGTCCTTAGCACTGAGATCACAGCCCAACCTTCTGTTTTTCTCTCTCAGGAACAAGGCGAAACGGCCCTTCATCTGGCCGTTAGACTGGTAGATCGGACCTCACTTCATATCGTGGATTTCCTCACACAAAACAGGCAAGAACCACAGAGACGTCAAGAGACTGCCTGTTTCAAATTAGACCAATGTTACACTGGAACAGACCAGAATATGAGTTAAAATGCATTGTAATGAAATGCTATCTTTGTCCACAGTGTAAATCTGGATAAGCAGACAACTAAAGGCAGCACTGCCCTGCATTACTGTTGTCTGACCGACAACAGCGAATGTCTCAAATTGTTGCTCAGGGGCAAGGCCTCCATAGACATCGGTAAGAATTTGACCACAGCATGAAATCATTACACTCCTGAATGAGTCTCATTCTCTTTAGTGTGTCATATCAGTCGGGAAGGCTGGTCAGAATGGCCTAACATTCATATCACTGTATTTTCTTGATGATACTGATTGTAATATTGGGTTTTTTCTGAGCCAAACTGACACCAATGCAAAATTTGTAGAGGATATATATTTTCCTAAATCAGCTGAGACATGAAGTAGAAAAGTGAATGTATGTATGCAGCCATAAAGATCTTCATGGGCTCTCTGTTGTGCCTGCATGTACATGCACACACACACACACACACTAACACACGTACATATTTCCTTTATCTTTTCTCTTGTCTTCCCCTGGCCATTGGGGAGAGTTCTCATGAGGCAGTAGCATCCGTTACTGATTTTCCCAAAACAGTGTGTGATTTGGACGGAGAGAAGAATGTAAGCAGTGATAAGACAGTGACAGTGAGCTGGCAGCAGAACTGTTGTCTCGTACGGGAATGAGGCTAATTATGGTCGTGCCCACTATCACAGAGAACAAAAGAGACAAAAGCCACAGAAACAGTACTGGAATCTGTCTGTGTGGGTATGTGTTTGGGAGGGTGTGGGTTGTATGTGTTGTCCCTGTCAGGGGATCTCCACAACTCCTCTTGCATTCTCCACTTCTGGCCTGTGGTTTAGAGGACAGAAACTTGGCTTTGATCTGTGTGTAACACAGCAGTGATCATGGGCAGCCACATGTTTCTCACAGACACAGAGTGTGTGATGACAGGCAGGGAAAGTAGGTTAAATGTCTTCATCCCTCATGATAATGTTTTGGACTAATAATGTCCCCGGCACCAGCAGTAACCTTGTTTTCATGTGAATACGTCACTCCACAGCGAATGAAGCTGGGGAAACACCACTGGACATAGCCAGGAGACTCAAACATATACAGTGTGAGGAGCTGGTGAGTTTGATTAGATCATTCATATATTTGTGCAGAAACTGACTGAGAGAGGCTGAGAAAGTTGGTTGATGGTGTGAGTGTGTGTTGTTCTCCAGCTGAACCAGGCACTTTCAGGAAAGTTTAATGCCCACGTGCATGTGGAGTACGAGTGGCGACTTCATCATGAGGACCTGGACGAGAGTGATGAAGATTTAGATGAAAAGGTAAGAATGAACAGACTCCTTGCAGACAGTTTCTCCCCTCTACTGTGGAACTGACTGGGATTCCCTTTGGTCAAGTTTAGATTAAGTACATCTCAAATAGAAATGGTCACTTATTCAGTTGCTAGCTAAGATCGAGTAAAGCGGTGCCAGGGATGTTGGGTTTCAGATTTATCTTAGATTAAGAGATCTGACCTAGAATCAGTTGGTTCCTTTCATAATCCTTAGAAATATGATCACATACAGCGAAGAGACCTGATTCTAGAGCAGCACTTTACTCTAAAATGCTTGATACATACAGGCTCTGACACGTAAACTGTAAAACTTTGTGGAGGAAATGGTCATGAAGGACATTACTGACATATGTAAGTTTTAGCCACAAACCCACATTTTGTTCTTGAAAGAAGACCTAAACCTTTTCTCCCTCTCTGTGCTCAGCCTAGTCCACACCGGCGGGATGAGCGTCCTCTCAGCTGCTACACATCAGGCAGCAATGCTCTCCAGCCCAGTCCAGCCTCTCTGGCCCGAGAAACAGTCAGTCTGGTCAAAGACAAGCAGAGGTGCTTTGTCCCCAACCTGGTCAACAATGAAACCTATGGGACCATCATAAATGCCAGCCCACCTCCAGCTGGCCAATCAGGACTGCCACTCACCACCTCAGCACCGCCCTTACCACCACGTAACATAGGTACCACAATGCTAGCCTTGCTCACTTTTTTTTATGTAGCCTTTCACATAGTCATAGAATTTATAAGCCTCCAGTATCATCTCAGATGAGAAACATCTAATCTGACCCAACACTTAAGCGAAATCCTTCCCCTTTTCCAAGTACCACCTAACTCTACTGTGACTTGCATGAACTCTCTTACTTATTTGTGAGGTAACGAGCATTGATCCTAGACTGCCACTGTGCCCAAAATTGGCATGAACCACTTTTCCAGAAATTTCTGAACACAAACGCTGGGTACTTGCTCCTTGTATTGAAGCAATATAATGACAAATGGGAGAGGTGTTATTAGAAGTGTCCTGCTGAGGCTCCTTCAGAGGAGACAGGAGTATTGGTATCTCAGGAGTGACAGGCTAGAGCTTTGAGGAGCTCTAAGGAACTTTCTCTACGTTGTGAACCAGGGCCGTGTCTCTCAGCACTCTCTTCACATGAGAACAAGTGGTTTTGTGCAGAGTTCACATGTTGTGTCCTTACAGACACTAATGTAATTACTTACTTAATGAAGTGCTGCTCGTCTGGAACCTGTCCAAGGCCAAAAAAAGAAACCACACACCAAGGCTGCCGTCAACCGGCTTTCTGTATTCAGCTTGCATTCCAGCTTGATCTCTCATCATCTGACTAACAATAGCTGACCCTTTTTAACCAGCATTGAAGTTATGAAGCCCTCATCTGTCTCTGACACACACACACACACACACACACACTTTCTTTCTTTCATTCTGTCCCTCCTCCCTCTCATGCCCTTCACAGTGCAGCCTTCTGGTCTCAGTGGAATGATGCAGCCCCAGGTCTCCTCAGGGTGGAAGCCTGGTTCTATAGACCTAGCAGGCAGGCAGAGATCTTCCTCAGACCCACCGAACATGCACCCACCCGTGCCCCCTATGCGGGTCACGTCGACCTCCTGTGAGTGTGCTCTATCCTCTTGCATGCCATATCGTCTTTGCTTCTGTAGATCAGTGAAATGATTAATAGTTGGGACTTTTTTTTTCCCTCTCACTCTTTCTGTATCTATTGTAATTCATATCTAATGTGCATTTTTTTTGTCCTGCAGTTCTTGCACCAGCTGGTCCTCCACCTCCTGTAGCCAAAACTGTGAGTGTGATGGAGGCTATGAATATACAGTCCAAAACTGGACAACTGCCTCCTGGCCAGAACCTCAACAGGACCACAGCCACAAGGTCTTAATGATGAACATACACACACACACACAAACCCCACTGCTGTCTCTCTTCTTAGCACCACACACACATTCTCTGCTTCATAGTCTGCTATGCAGTTTGACGGAATCAGGCTATCTAATAAAATGAGGAGATGTGGGTATTAGTGGGGATTCTCATTATAGAGATGCACTTCCTTTAGCAGCAAAGAGATTGTCCCTATTGGGTACAAAGGTGAGTCTGTCCTTACACGATACAATGAGATGGAAAAAGCCAAAAGAGAGCGATGCTTGCCAAGCCATTAATACCTATCTAAGTCCCTCATTCACACATTTACAGGCAAAAGAAAGGACAAGTAGGGCATAGACTTTAATGGTATGTTCCTGCATTGCCTCAGACTAGAACCCAGTCCTGACAATTGTTCACACAGGGATAACTGATGGAAATTGTTTGCCTGTCAGTGTGTCTGCAAAAATATTTTAACAGAATCTTCCATTTGTGGGTTTCAGCTCCGACAAGAACTTCAACAAAGGGCCACCAGTTCAAACGGGATCTGTAGAAAGACCAGGTAGATGTTAGAGAAACATGTTGTAATGAGAGATTAAAAAAAAAAACAAAAAAAAAACTTGTGCCATAATTGTGGAAAGTTACGCTCCGTTTCATTGTGATGTCATTTCCTGCATTTGTGAACAGCTAAGGAAGTCCCCGGATGTCCTCCAAATGCCATAGGTCAATCCCTACCCTCCGCCCCCGCCCCCACTCCACGGAAAGCTTACCCGGTGAGTTCCACCATGCACATTGTCAGGAAATTCAGATAGTAAGAATTTAGCACGAAAAATGTCAGCAACACTAGCATTGAAATATGAAAAAGGAATCATAAATTCTACAGATATCCCAGACTAAGACAAATGCACATAATATACCTACAGTGTTACATATCAAAATTGAATTTTGGATGCATGGTAATTGTGTTGAATATGTGAAAGATTTTAACTCTAATAATCACGATAATAAAGCTAAGTAGTAGAGAGAAGCATTAAATTAGGTTAGTGAAGTTGTGTCCAGATAAATAATGATCCATTTGTTTTATGCATAAAATACTGATTGTCTGGGGCAATCTGCTAACAGTTTTAGTAATTTATAGTGAATTAATGTCGATTTTAAACTAGTTCCTTGCATGATGAGTCAGTCTGTCTGTGTTGGTCCTTGTGCTTTGACACTGTTTCAGAAGCAGAGGCCAAAGAGGGTGAAGGCCATTTATAATTGTGTGGCGGACAACCCAGACGAGCTCACCTTCACAGAGGGAGAGGTGATTGTGGTGGATGGTGAGGAGGACCAGGAGTGGTGGGTGAGTGACCCATTGTTCAATACTTGTCATCTTTTAAACAGTTCGGTTCTGTTCCTGGTGTGTCTCAAATTGGGTTATGCTAAAAAAAAAAAAAAAAAAAAAAAAAGAAACAGTAATAATTCCATTAGCAGTTCATGTCATTGTCCTATATTACTATTCAGATTAAGTTGTTGTTAAGATCAGGCCCAGGGAGTTCTGAGAGACTTTGTCGTGCTCCTGTTGCCATGGTAACCTGGACACATGGCGATGACCTCATTTGGGAAGATTCCCACCACCCCCGTTCTGTTTCCTTCCTGGCCCAGTGCTTGTTGTGTGAACACTGACCAGCTGCAGCTTGTTTTTTGCCCAGACCCTGGTCCTTGCTCTCTCTCTGACCGTATTTAGTCACTTGCTCTCAGTACAGACGCATCAGATGCCGCTCCAAATCCCCAAATCTCCATCTTCCTTTGGCTTTGTGTTTCAGTGACGTTTTCACATGGGTGAACTTGAATGATCTTAGCCACATATGTCAAATGTTTGAGGGTTTTTATTTTGTTGTTGTTGTTTCTAACAGCTGTGGCTAAACATGTCTTTGATTCAGAAAGAGCAGATTTTACGTGAAGTACCGATACCGAAGCATTGTTGCATGTTCCTCTACTTTTCACTCTGAGATCATAGTGATTATACGTAGCGCGCATGAGTGTTGCAATGGGGAAGCAGACATGAACTCACATGTTTAATGGCTTCAGTTGACACCTCCTTTCCGCTGTCTTGCAGCTGGGACACATCGAAGGAGAGCCGATGAGAAGAGGTGCTTTCCCTGTGACGTTTGTACACTTCATAGCGGACTGACTGGTGAAGGTCACTGATCCTGACCCAGGATGATGGGCGGGGGAGGGGTCACCCAACCTACCTGTTTCTCTTTTCACGTGCGTGACTTCGCTAATCAGTAACATCATCTCCAGCGTCATCATCATCATCATTATTATCACCTTTGTCATGAAGTGTGTATGTGCACCGACACACCCCGTGCTGGTGGATATGATGGCTGACCCCACAGGTCATGAGATCAGGAGTGAGGTTGTGCCGCCATTTGGATACTCCTCACTCTCTTACGGGAAGATGTCAACATTTCTCCATATTACTCCTTGAAGACTGTTGAAATGGTTTTACATAGTTTTTTGGGTTTTTTTTGCTTTTATGAGTGGACCACAAGAGAAAAAAAAAATATGATTGTAGTTATTGACTTCTTGCAATAAATGCACTTTTGACATATTTATCCTGGTCACAATGTAAAAGAGGAATGTAGTTAAGATGAAGGCTTGTGTTATATTGAATTTGATTATACTGTGTTGTAAACGAAGGTTCTGTATGGGAACTTTGATAACTAAAACATGTGTGGGAGTGTCTTAACTTATATGTGAATATACACCCTTTTGCTAACATTCCATGTCAAGCATGGTTAAAAAAAAATGAATGACAGAAGTTGAAGACTTTTTTTGACTTTGAAAGAGGAGGAAACTTTCAAAATGGTGCTAACCCAAGAATATGCTAGTAGCTCTGCCCCCCCTCACGGGTAATTCACTGCCCCCATTTCCCAGCACCCCGCGCTAATGCTCTATATATAAATAGGCCTTCACTGATCATACCTGGGAGAGTTCCGGCTCTGTGTGTGTGTGTGTGTGTGTGTGTGTGTGTGTGTGTGTGTGTGTGTGTTTGGATGTGTGACAGAGAGAGAGAGGGAGAGGATAAGAGAGAGTTTGTGAGCATGATTAGGGAAGAGAGTTCCCAGATTTACCTCAGTAGGAGTTGCTACAGCTGAAAATGAGGTGGCTGTTAATTGTGGTCAGGACAGGCCATAGCTAGGGCTCAGTGATTTTAGAGATGAAAATTATCACTGCAAGAAAGGAAGCAAACAGCAAAGGACCACGGCTCTACAGTCAGAATATGAGACAGAGACAACAGCCTCACAGCTTATTCTGTCTATTCAGTAAGACCTAACTCTTCTTTCCAAATCAGCTACTTTCTTCAAGACAAACTCTCTGACCAAAGCTGAACGCTGCTCTATACTGTCCTATTTTAAGGTAACATTATACTTCACACTGTTTTTTCGATTTAATACGGCCATTGTGATGCTTTTAACCCTCTCTCTCTCTCTCTGTCTCTCTCTCTCTCTCTTCCTGTATGTGTTCTTGTTGCTTTTGACCTCTCCTGTCGTCCTTTCCTCTGTCGTTTCCCCACACGTTTGGCAGTGCAAGTCAGGAAACAGGACAGGAATGGGTGGGTTTTACGGAGGCTTTAGCAGCGTGGTCCCTGTGTCTTTCCTAACACAAACAATATGAGGACTGTACAGAGCTGAGAGCACAAGACAATGTCAAAACCCCGTCGCAAGGCTGACACTAGTTTCATACGAGGTGTCATAATACAGTCAGGAGAGCTCATGTCAGTTTATATATGATATGTTACAGGTTTGCAAGATGCACTTAGACAGTGTTTTAAAGCTCATTGCTCTAATTTCAAAGCATTTAAAAGTGAAAACTGTAGAGTGCTTTATTATTGCAGGTCACATACATCAGTTTGTTATCGTATGATGCTGTAACTGTGAATGACCACTGTTGTGACATTTGTGTATGACAACTGTGTCAGCCCTGTGACAAGATTCAGATAAGATCTTTCATTATTTGAGTATATAGATGAAGTTGCGAGTGGAAGAATGAATGTTCTTGGCACATATGTATCGGGAGTGAGAGGGCTGATATACGATCAGCGTATTTCATTTCATACAAATGCATTTGTTAGGATTATGAGAGGCACCATCAATACTCTTACTCTCTTGGAAATACGATACATTACAGCTGAATGAATCAACTTACCTCGCCCTGCCTCCGTCAGTGTCTGTCTTTGTCTTTCTTTCCTCTGATGGCAACTACAGTCCTTTCCTTTTACTAAACATCTGTAGTCATTCTATCTCATAGCATGTAAATGCTCACCTGACACAAACAGGCAAGGAAATGCAGTCATATTAATATTATTATTACTATACATAAATATGGTCATAGAGAATTTTATGTGATGAACTTGATTTGGTTGCAGAGCAACTCTACAGAATGTGTTATATAACATTTAATTAAAATGATGTGTAGTCTCAATTGAGCTTGAGCCACAGTGAACTGTAACTTTAGCAGTGAGAGGAGACATGTAATTACCTTCTAGAATATTCCTCTGTGTTTTTAACTCTCACTGGGATAGGGACCAGTTTCTCTGGAACTGTATATAAATGTAGACTTGTGCATATTTAAATGTAAACAGATAATGTAACTGAAGGACATGCCTCTGATGTACTACGACCATAACGACCAGACTGCTCCTGTATGTAGATTTGCTGATCACACTTTTAACCAATGAAAAGAAGCCCCGCCCTCCCATTCATTCTCATTTACTGTGGACTCACTACATTGACTTTAATATATTGTACAAATAAATGGAAAGATTGAAACTGGAACAAAGATTGTCAAAAAAACCTTTCAATGTGTGCTTTATCCATTTATTTTCTCCTCTTCTGGCTTTTCCAGAATTGTTTTTCTGGCCAAGAAATGTACAAGCCAGTCAGGACAAGTTTGAGTCAGCTTCAGTCATCAGCCTCTTTTCTACAATATCACATTTCTACACCAGAATACTCCTGACAATAATATAGCATGAGCGCCATCTAGTGGGTGGTAAACAAAAGTGAGCTTTAACTGAAGAATTCACCACCAAGAAACAGTTCAAACTTTGCTTTGTTAAAACCTGCAATGAACAAGGCAACAGTATCAGTCAAGGTCACATCAAAGTCATTAGGTTAATTCTCCTACTTGGACATCGTACCGTAAATCACAATTTAACTAGAGCTACACAATCTTTAAAGTTTATCACACATGGCAGGACAGCCAATGTATTTCAAACTCTACAGAGAGAACAAATTAGGACAGTATGTCATACATTGAGGTCATAACCTTAGGCCATAAATGAAAATTTGGGTGCCTGTAAACCATCAATTACAATATTTGTACTTTATTGTATCGTCTGACTGATCCAATCCCATCTGGACCAGGTGACTGAGGGTCAGCAGAGTGTGGCTGATGCACTGCCAACAGCAGCGCATGTCTCACTAACCCCTACGTTCCATATAGTGGGTTGGAGAAAAGCGTATCTGGGATGTATAGATTTGCTGATGACTACATCCTTTTGTCGGACATTATGTTAGTACCACGGTAAGCACTGACCCCACCAGGTCCGCAGGAACAATTGTAAGGACACGGGACCACAGTGAAAGATCAAGTACTGAGGCTCCTGTATATTTACATTAAATAAGATTAAATTACATTACAAAAGAAGAAGGAGAAACCCAAACACGGTGGCGGTTGAGTTTAAAATAGTACTGGTCTGGTCGGAGCAGAGGATTCTGGGTAAACGGATGTAAACATCGGCCAGGGTTCCACGCGCCTAATGATTCTGCCCATTTCCACAGGAGAAACAGTAAAATCCATTGTCCCCTTAGAGCAGAGAAAACCGTTTAGAAACTTCAGGACTTCTCTGAAGCCAGCACACAGTCAAAAGATGCAGACAACACTTTGCAAATGGACTGTGCCTGCTCCTAGTGCAAAACAAAAAGAAAAGTGAAGTTAAGATTACATGAAACATATCAGATAAATACTTGAATTCTTATCTCTTGTCAGCTATATTTCATGTGAAAAGGTTATATGAATGTCACAGTACTGCACTGGTTGAGATAATTACCATGTTTTGGATTTAAACATGTCTTTTTGATAAATATTATAATAAAACTCAGTGTACATGGGCCCAACTTACCGCACTACTACACTGGTAAACCCAAATGCTGCATTCTTGCTGTTTGGCATCAGTGGTTTTCAGTGCCAAGAGGTTCTTCCCTGCACCTAGACCGTCATCGTAACACAGCATACGCACTATCAGGTAGAGCGGGTGGCGATGCAAGACATCCTGAAATGGGGAGAAACGAGGAACACACGAGAGACTTCATCAAAGACTTCCACAGAGAGGAATGAGTAGTCATTCATTACAATGAGTCTGGACAACATCAACTTAATAACTGACCTGTATACTTAAGGAGCATTGGTACATATTTTAGCACAAGACCGAACAGTACAAGACTTGAAGTTCCGTATATATTGTGAAACATACAATTTTCCACAGACTAAAAAATAATCTAACACATAAAACCATGCACTGGGGATAATGTACTGTAATTCTCACATGGACAATTACCTGCAACCAAATATAGACTGTTTTACTCCAATATTCAAGTGTCTTCAAACAGTTAAATGATCTTCCTTAATATTTAACAGCTTTGTATTTCAGACTTCCCAGTTTCACTTTGAGAACTCAGGCAGTCATGGTCTAATCACTTGTAAATTTACATTTGAACTTTCTTTTTTTCCCACACACCATACCATGACTCCAAAACCACCGTATGTACCAAACCCTGAGCTGCATTAATCATTACATCCTCACCAAAAAACTGACATACAGCAATAGCCTGTTGGATTTATAAGCAGGGCAAAACTTTGCTTTATACAACTGATATGAATAGACTACTGAGGCACACAACACAAGATGAAAACCAGGAGACTCACACACTGATCCAAGGAGGCCACTTTGACTCCATACTTAGATACTCCCAGGATCATCTCCTCGTCTCCAGGCACAAACGGCAGCTTACCATCTTGCTTTGGAGAGGAAACAACAGGTATTTTCCGATTTTAATGAAGGACCCTATTTAACACACATTTTATCTTTTTTTTTGCTTAAGACTCTGTGATGGAAACTTGATACTCGAGTTAAACATGGGTTTCCACAGGATGTGAACTTGAGGTCAAGTTTATGGGTCACTGTTCTAAAATCTTTGGTAATAAAAACTGAGTTCAAATTTACCCCAAGTCAGAAGAACTGAGTTTCTTCTTCCCAGCATATGTTCTGCTCGAGAGAACGACAACTGACCCTTACCTGAGCTGCATCTATGTAATTTATTAGATCCAATGGTTCCTGGAGGGTCTTGCTCATGTCAAAGTGCAGCTTTTCAATTGCTCCCACATATTTAACCCTGAACTCAGCACAGGTCTCTGATGTACTGTTGCCTAAAGGTGAAGATGAAAAAGTCATTATCAGTGGCTGATAAGATATAAAACATACATTGGTGTTGTGTAAGCAATCTTTTTCGAGATGACTAACCTGAACTCTTTGTGGAGTCTGTATCAAGGCTGGCAACTGTACTGGACCTGGATAAACCTCCCAAACTAGAGTCAACAGACTGGGTCAAAAGAAAAAAAAGTATATAAAGTTAATGGGACTTGTGTCTATAAATAAAAGCTAGGAATTCAGTTTAGATCGACATGAATTTATAAAAATCTTTTTATACACAGGTTTTTGTGGTTATGACACTTTGTCATATGTTTCTGTAGATATGAGGATGATGGGATATTCATTTTTTTTCTCTAGGACAATATAATTTGCATATCTTCATTTGAATATCTGTAGTGTTGAATGTGATTTTGAGTCTGCCCTGTTGTGTGTTAATGACATGTTTCTGTCAACTGTATAGCTTTATTCTGCTTCACTATTGTCCAGGGCTCCTTCGAATAGCATGTGGAAATCCCAGTGTAACCACCCCACCTAAATTAAGTTCAAATTTAAAGAAAATACTTCTCTCTCTCTCGTCAGAATTTGAGGATCACTCTTTTGAACTGGCCTCTCCACCCACAGGACTCAGAGCAGCACAACAAACCCCAGCCGGCTTAGTTTTCATCTCAAACTATACAAATCTCACTGATACATGGTGGGGGCATCTAAGCAATCTTACATGTCATGATGCATAGGTGCAGTCCTCCTTTACATGGCTTTATGGCTACAAAGTTAGATGTCAGGTTTGTTCATCTCACAGTTAATCCAATTTACCACTCTTGTCTTCAAACTAGGAGTTTTCTGAAAGTGACCCTGGTTGGCATGAGTGAGCTCACCTTGCTCTTGGTACTGATCTCACTGCTTTGGGAGCTGCTGCTGCTGTGACGCTTCTTCATCTTCCGGAACATTCTTCACCATGACGCCAGCGCTCCAGTCCTCCAGGACTCCAGCGGGCAAGGAGATCTTGGGTGAAACTGATACATATTAGAATCAAATCTATGTTTGTGAATGTGTGCATGATTGTGTTAAGTCTTTGATAGACTGTAGATTAGATGCCAGTTGGTGTACTTGGTCCGTTTCTTAATTACAATATGAAAAAGAGATTCCAGTTATGGATGGTAATTTAGGGTGCATGGTCTCTCCTTTGCATCATATACAGACCATTAGTTGTTCAGTATTTGAGATTAATTCATTTTTATGCTTATTAAACAATGTATTACAATTATAAAAGCGTTCAGAAAGAGGCACATGACCAACATTCATGCCTGTCTCCAAAATAAAAGACTTAAATGAAAGTTTACCGCACGTCACGTTGCTTTAGTTAATGGTTACATTCTTGTTTTAGGTGTGTAGCCTGCAGTGCAACACTTTCTTAACTCAGAGCATTTATTTACAAGGACATAGTTCAGTTAGAAGCACCATAGTTATCTGAAAAAAATAGAGGAAATACTAAAGGGAATAACTGCCTAAATAATATTCAGTAAGCTAGTGCTGATTTCCTATTCATTCCCGTTTTGAAGCACGGCTTGAGCCGGCGCGTGAAAGTCGAGACATTGAAATTTGTCTTACCATGTTTTAAAGATAGATTTCAACAATCAATGGTCTGCTTTGAAAAAAGTGCTTTGTTTGAAACTAGGTATAACTACACGAAGTACGACAGATCGCAGGATAGGGTGGGGTGAACTGCTTCGTTTTGAATGACGCTTCTCTTTGCGTGCACCTCTGAAAAATGGGGTCAAAACTTGGGAGCAACTTTCGAGAAATGGGAAGACCTCCCACAGGCGCGCAATGGCTTTCGTATTCAATTTTACGTGCATCCTCAAGGAGATTACGAGTAATCTTGGGCACGATGAAAGTCCATTGTCCCGAATTTCTTAATGAAATCCCCAGTTGAAGTAACGGAAACCCGTTGCTAGGATAAACACTTCACCCCACCCACACCCGTGCCCCACATCTATATGTCTGTCGAACGCGAATCAAGAGTCTGAAAAGTGCTTGTTTCATTTAAAATGCAGAAATGCGTTATGATAAACAATTACACAGGGCATACCTCTGTTTTGAACTTTATCTCTGCCAGTTTAGGACTGTACTGGAGAGTAGTTTCATCAAAGCGGCGGTCTCCGGTCCTTTCTGTTTTGGCGAGACTCGCGTTGACACTTCACTTCCTTTACTGCTCCACCCAGTACCGCTTAAAGGAGACGTGTTATACTTTTTGAAACTTTGTAACTAAGCGAGACGACTGTTCGTGAGTGAAAGCCGAGAAACAAAATACAGCTTACAGTATGTACCATAAATTCAGTATGTACCATAAATACCATAATTGCCCAATTTCCATACTACCCTGTAGGCTAAATGATGTAATGATAGAACACATTTTTATTCTTTATCAGTGGGAAGTAAAGAAACCGTTTAATATCACTACACTGGACAAATCAGGATTACATGACATTTGAATCGAGTTATACTTTATGAACTGTCTGACTAATACAGCCAATTTGGGATGAACGAGCCCAGGAGCATGACAAAACTGCGCTATCGTATGGAGTAGCGCAGCGTCATCAGCCCGGAGCCAGCGATAGCTAGTCATTTCAGTAAACGAACAATGCAGGTGGCCTGATTATTGGGAGATCTATTTAGCAAAACATTCTCACTGAAGCCTACTTTTTAAAGGATTCATAAAATTAGTTTACATGTATTTGTCTGAAAACACCAAACATATATAATACAGTATAAATGACAGATTTAATATGGTGAATTTTATGAAAGATTGATTTAAATATACACTGAACTGCACTTTCTCTGGATTAAACAGCTTTTGTGAAGCAGCACAAAACTGAAGTCATGATGTCCTGCATTATAACTCATTATGTGTGACTACTTCTGTAACAAAACTTTTTTCTACTATGCATGAAATTCTGTGGATGTGGTCTTGGGTCATGTATGGAGAGGAACGTCAAAATCTTACACAGTTCAGTTCAATTCAATTCACTTTACTCTCATTGTACAAGTACAACAAAACTGAGGTTTTGAACACCCAAGCAGGATGCAATAGGATAAGGAAATAGGTTTAACTCATAGAGTCAGATAAATCAAGTTAAACTAGAATAGAAACAGTGTTAAGAGGGCAAACTGCTACATGGGTGAAGAGTTCAGCCAGCAGTGTGATGTGGACAAAGAGTTGAACTGAACCGGGTAACAGCCCTGTAAAAGAAGTTGTCTCTGAGCCAGGTTGTGTGGGCCTTTAAACACCTGAGAGGCCTTCCAGATGGGAGTGGTGTGAACAAACAGTCACCAGAGTGGGTGCGGACTGTGGTTATTCTAAGAACTCCCTGCAGGCAGTGACTGCTATGGATGCTCTCAGTTGGCTGGAAGCTTGGTTCCCATGATGTGTCGGGCGGTCTGGATCACTTAGTGCAGGGCTTTGTGTTCGGCAGATGAGCAGTTGGAATACCGTGCTATGATGCAGAAGATTAGTGTGATATCAGTGGTAACACTCAAGACAGTTCACAAGCAGTCGACAAAGCAGACTAGCTCTTTTTAGCCTCCTTGGGAGGTAAACAATCTGCTGCACGTTCTTAATTATGGAGGTGATAAGAGACCAGGAGAGGTCCTCCATAATGTGGACACCAAGGAATCTGAAACTGCTGACCCTCTCCGCCTCATCCCTGTGGATGTATATGGATGTGCTCCCTGCCTCCAGACCTTCTAAAGTTCACTATGAGCTCTTTTAATCTTTCTGGTGTCCAGGGTTAACTTCTCTCCAGAGTATCTCTACCTCCTCCCTGAAGGCTATTTGAAAGCTACAGTTTAAATATTATAGCACTTAAAATTATTATTCCTTTCACTATCCTAGTTGATTAATGAATAATGACAGATTGGATCTCATACACACACACACACACACACACACACGCACACACACACACACACGCACACACATATATATATATGTGTGTGTGTGTGTGTGTGTGTGAGTTGGGGCTTTGTTTTTCAGAGATTCTTCATTTGCAAAATGATCACTTCAGCTTCTTGGATTTGGAATTCAGCAAAATGAGCACATTTTAAATTTTTGTGAGGCTAGGTTGCAAGTCTCACAGTAAACTGGTTGCCTCACCCCATCCTACAACAAACTGCAAGAATTAGATATTTATGAAATACAAAATTAATTTCATAAGCATGCTTTTGGGATTGTGTGTGATTGTTGACTATAAACAGTTTTG